>NC_063194.1:3177619-3187619 GCF_017589495.1 Alosa alosa
TTACATCATTCCATAAAACGCAGTTTCCCAAAGCTGTTCAGACAAACCTCCCTGACCCTCTCGCTGCAGGTATTCGTTTGTACCCAGCGCTGGTTCCAGAGAAACCACATGGTACTCATCACTAGCTGGACCAGCCCACCGCCTCTTGGCGCCGGCGTTGAGAAAGTACTGGGATGGAGGCCACAGTGAAGAAAATATAATAGCTGCATGCTTCAATCTGGTTGTAACTAATGGTAAATATGACATGGACGTGATAGGGTGTGAGGGTGGAGGTGGGGGTGGGTGGTGTTGCCCGTGTTGGGGGATTTTCTGATCCCAGACTATATTTCTTTCAGAGGGGGTAATTTACTGTTGCGTTTTGATTTCTACCGCTTGTGTTTAAGAAGATATCTTTTGGAAGGTCTCGCCTTGGAAAGATTCTTACCACTTGTTGCATTCTTAGTGCAAGCTTTGGTTTGGCCTCTGCCCAGAATCTTTCAGAACAACTGGTTTGGATGCAGCGGTTCTGTCCAGCCCTTAGTCTGTGAGGAAACAGGATTCAGAGCTTTGGCTCTCTGGTTGTCTTTTTGTGTGACCCTGAGTCACCCCACCCCACCTGTGGGCCTTTTTAACACCTCTCTAATCAGAGTCACATTGTGTCACAGTCGGAGAGAGTTGGACAGACTCTCTGAGAAAAAGGGATTTGGAATTGAGACTCTCTGCCTTTTTTGTTTTCTGGCGTTCCATAGAGCTGGAGCTGGAGTTGGAGCTCTTCCAGCTGTCAAGGGTGTGTGTGTGTGTGTGTGTGTGTGTGTGTGTGTGTCTGTGTGTGTGTGTGTGTGTGTGTCTGTGTCTGTGTGTATGTGTGGCGGGGCGGGGGGGTCAAAGGGCTGATGTGGGGGGTCCATGATTATCACAATCAAATGGCATTTTGTTGAGTTGTTATTTCAAGCCATGTCCAGTTAACAAGACATCTCTCAGTTCACAGTTCCTCGTAATTCTTTGTGCCAGGCACTCTGCGAGTGTGTGTCAGTGTGTGTATGTGAGTTTGTGTCAGTGTGAGAGAGAGAAAGAGAGAGAGAGTGTGTGTGTGTGTGTGTGTGTGTGTGTGTGTGTGTGTGTGTGTGTGTGTGTGTGTGTGTGTGTGTGTGTGTGTGTGTGTGTGTGTGTGTGTGTGTGTGTGTGTGTGTAAGGAACCCTATCCCTGATTTTGTGCATCAGGTGCACCCAGCACGCCTATTTCCCACACTCGGGGCCCGGGCGGCACAGTCCAGATATCTGACACTAATCAGTCATTAATAGCGTAATGCTGCTCTCTCCAGCCAGCCAGAGACACACAGAGAGAGCCAGAGCGAAGCAGAGCCAGTGACAGCTGCTGGTATTTTTGAACTGACGGTTTCCAAGAACAGTCTCAACAACAACAACCAGAAAAAAAGCTAAGAGACAAAGAATGGTTGTGTTAATAACTTCATTTTTTCCCTCTTCTCCCTCTCTCCCCCTCATCATCCTCTGCTTTTGTCTGTTTGAAGGACCCCCCCTTACACACACACAGCTCTCTCTCACTCCTCCCTGGTTTTGGTCGGGAGGAGGACTGAGAACGAAAAGTGGGAACACATGTGAATGACGATGGAGGGGGAGTAAGAGGAGGAGGAGGAGGAGGATGAGGAGGAGGAGGAGGGGGAGGAGGAGGAGGATGAGGAGGGAGGAGGAGGATGAGGGGGGGGAGGAGGGGGATAGCGTTTGCTGTTGAAAGACAAAGACAAGTGTAATTAGCCAATAGAGAATCCAATGGAACAGGGACGCTAGAAGAGGGAATCCCTAGTGAGACCTGAAATCCTTTTCTTTCTTTCTTTCTTTCTTTCTTTCTTTCTTTCTTTCTTTCTTTCTTCTCCCATTCTTCTTCCTGCATCTCTCTTGTCTATTAACATTAAAGCTGTGCTCTCCTCCCATGGTTCATGTTTTCTCTCTCACTCTAGGTCTCTCCTTTTTTCTCGCATCCTTTATTTCTTAAGTCTGTTTTCCCTGTGGACACGTATTGAATGGGGTTCTGATGTTTGGGACTGGGTTTATCTCGCCACTCCTCCTCCTCCTCCTCCTCCTCCTCTCTCTCACACAGACTCTGTTTCCCTCTACCCTGATGTGGTGACATGTTGAGTAAGACCCTAGAGTTTAGGACTTCCTCTCTCTATCACACACACACTCACAGATAGAGAGACACTTACACACATGCAAACCCCCCACACACACGCACACACACACACACACACCAACACTCAAACACACACTGGCACATAGACACACACACACACACACACACACACACACACACACAGACACACACACACCTCACTACACATCTCTCTCTGTCTCTCTCTCTATGTGGTGACATGTTGAGCTGTAGCCTGATGTTTGGACCTTACTGGGCTCCATATTTCAAAGCTTAGCTGTCCTACATTACAAGTTGCCCTGTCTCAGGCAGACGTGTGTGTGTGTGTGTGTCTGTGTGATTATGTCCATTTGAGTATGTCAGCCTGTGTGTGTGTGTGTGTGTGTTGTGTACGCATGTGTATGTCAGTATGTGTGTGTGTGTGTGTGTGTGTGTGTGTATGTGTGTGTGTGTGTTGTGTGTGTGTGTTGTGTGTGCGTGTGTATGTCAGTATAGTGTGTATGTCAGTATGTGTCTGTGTGTGAGCCTAAGCCCCTGGAAAGCGGCGCTCAGAGAGCCCGGCCACGTCCAGCACCTGTCAAAGCTCATTGGGCCCTCGGCGCTCCTGAGCCCAGCGACCGCACACACACACACACACACACACACACACAGCGCTTCGGAGCCCAGCAACCACACACACACACATGCAGCACTGCCTTGCACACGCCTTTGACACGCATGCGCACACCCACACACACACGGGCTCTGGACCCAGTGACCTGGCTGTGTGGACGAAGGACCCCAAACACAACCAGCCTAATCTCACCGCCGCGCTCGTCCTCTGATCTGACAGCTCTCCCCCAGATAACAACAGGGCCTCTCAGCCCCAGCCCAGACCCCCAGCCCACATCCCACAATGCACTTCACTTGCTACAGAAAATAGGATCCATAGCAGAAGTGGCGTCATTCCAGATTGCTGTTGAGTCGATCAACCTTGTCTGAGTTGTGTCAAACTAACAAGAGTAGTGAGCCTCTAGTCTAGGCCCACGGGATGTGGTCCGAGCACCAATTATTTCACTGTTACTTGTCCTGTCCGGTTGCATGCATTGGAATGGGGGAGGTGTGGACAATGTGCGAGGCAAGGAGAGAAGCAAAACACTCCCCAGAAAGCTCCAGACCAGTTTGAAAGGTTGTTACGCACCAGACCAACATGTCGACAATTTACCGCCATCTTCCAGGCGGGTCACAAACAAAAAACAAACACACACACACACACACAGACACACACACATGCAGACACACTGATAATGACAGCATGTCCCAGAGGGCCCTCCATTTCAGACTAAATTTCAGACGAACTGCTATTGTAAACACACGGGGTTAAAAAGCCGTCCTCAGGCATGCCAGTCCTTTCCCCCCATCTCCTCTCTTTCTCTCCCGCCCCTTTTCTTCAGTCTGTGTGTGTGCGTTATGTGTGTGTGGTGTGCGTTATGTGTGTGTGTGTGTGTGTGTGTGTGCGTTATGTGTGTGTGTGGTGTGCGTTATGTGTGTGTGGTGTGCGTTATGTGTGTGTGTGTATGTGTGTGTGGTGTGCGTTATGTGTATGTGTGTGTGTGTGTGTGTGTGTGTGTGTGTGTGTGTGTGTGTGTGTGTGTGTGTGTGTGTGTGTGTGGAATGGAAAAAATGCGTGGCCTCTGTGCACCTCTCCCCTCTGCGCTCCGGCCTCTTGAGATAGGGATTTAAAAGGGGCCCTAGGTTGACTTTCAGGGGCCTGGACCCTGTGAAAGCCTGAAAGTCCATTTCTAAAAAAAAAACCAAGCAAAGCGAGAGGAAGCGGAGGTGAGAAGCTGGCGGTCGGAGCGAGAGCAGGACGAGAGGAGGAAGGATGGAAGAGCGACACTTTCCCACAGTAGGGACCAGCGGAGGGGGGAAGGGGGGAAGGAGGCTGGTCTGACCTCCGCTTCCTCACGCTCCTTGACTTGCCTGTAAACCATCCACTCCACTCCCCTAATGGACGTCCTGGTAGGAGCACTCAACCATGGACAAGCACAGACTGACCACCTACTTGTTTTTCCACCTTTTTTTTTTTTTTTAAAGAACACTGTGTCTACATAGGACGAAAATCTCATTAATTAAAGTTCACTATTTCTCAGACTGTTTTGGGTTTTCTTGTTTGTTTTTGGAGGGGGTGTCTGTGTCTAAGTTTCCCATAGCGTTTATGCAGATGCATGTTTTAGGAGAAGGCACGTTTCTCCCAGTGTGTGTGTGTGTGTGTGTGTGTGTGTGTGTGTGTGTGTGTGTGTGAAGGCACGTTTCTCCCCTCCTCCTGTAAGCAGGGGCGCTCAGGCCGGCGGGCTGTGAAAGTGAGAGGCTTAGGGGAGGACTTTACAGCAGACCACCTGTCCCTGGGTGGAAATCTGCTTGATACCCAGCTGCAAAGCCGCAGATACCTGAACATGGCCCTAGAGATCCTAGACACTCTTTCTTTCTCTCTCTCTCTCTCTCTCTCTCTCTCTCTCTCCCTCTCTGTCACACACACACAGTCTCGTGCTCTCTTTCTTTCTCTCTCTCTCTCTCTCTTTTTCTCTCTGTCACACACACACACACACACACACACACAGACATATACACACCTTGATTTTCAAATGCAGATTCCCCCCCCCCCATTCCCTGCGGAAGGATTTGTGATTTTTTGCGCCTATCTGGTTTCCTCGGCAGCAGCTTGGAGCTGCGCTCGCAACGTTAAAGTCGGGTTTGGTTTCTTTGAACCCCTTCAAACCGTGGCCTCGCAGGTCCTGACCTTGTGTGTGTGTGTGTGTGTGTGTGTGTGTGTGTGTGATGTGGTGGCATCGCCGACTTTTAAGAGGATTTAGTCTAAATTAACACGCTGCTTTTCTATTCCCTCAGTCATGCTCAGTCTGACAGAATCAAGACTATTTCACATGCAGATGGCTGGATCCATTTCAAACGCACTTCCCTCGGCCTTGCCATCACGCAGAGCCCGACATAACTCTTCTAATGCCAGCTCTCTCATATTATGTCAATATTACTTTATTTTTTACCCATTCGTAAAAACCCTCATGGCCATAGACTGTATTTATCTGTGGAGCCAAAAGCAGGTTCATCAAAGACAGATTGCCTGTCTGCATGGTGGTTACATTTTTATAGCTGATCCCTTTGGTTTCCAGCACCGGTTTTAGGTTCCAACTTTGGTCATCAGAAATGCACTCACTCTGTCTAATCAGTTTGGGCAGCAGCTGTGTACAGAGATCTACCAGCCAGCTGGCCCGGCCTCTGGGAACTTCTGACGGAGCAAGACAGTACAGCAGGGCAAAAGAAGCACTCACAGTACACACACGCATGCATGCACAACACACACGCACACACACACATACACACACACACACACACACACGACGCACACACACACACACACACACACACACACACACACACACACACACACACACACACACACACACACACACACACACACACACACACACACACACACAAAACACACATGCACACGCACGCACGCACACACACACAACACACACACACACACGCACATGCACGCACACACACACACACACACACACACACACACACACACACACACACAAAAACATGCACACGCACGCACGCACACACACACACGCATGCATGCACACACACACACACACACACACACACACACACACACACACACACACACACACACACACACATTGACATTGACATTGACATTGTCACATGTCTTCTTTTGTACAGTCGTATGTATAACAAAATGCATGCACACACACGCTTGTGCATATACAAACTGAAATGATATGCATACACACACACACACACACACACACACACACACACACACACACACACACACACACACACACACACACACACACACACATAAAAAGATCCAGCTTCTAGCCCTTGGTTTAACTTTGAACTGTGGTTATGAAGTCAGTCTATCTCCAGCATTTAGGAGCTGCCATATGTTCTGTGGATCCCATTATTATAGATGCTCTGCATGTGGTGTGGGCTGCCTGTTCCGTTTCCTGAAGCTTAGTGCTCTCTCTCTCTCTTTTCTCTCTCTTTCTCTTATCATTCTCTCACCATGTATTGTCCTTTCCCTCTTCTTCTCTGTAACTAGCTAGAGAGAATCAATCTAATGCAAACAAGCGATCCCCCCGTTCTTTACAATATCCTGCAACCCCCCCTCGAGAAATAGTGTGAAAATTCCAGAGATCTAAACCTCCATGACGCCCACCCAACCCGCCCCTCAAGCTCTCCTTGACGCTCCCCAATCGGCACAGTAACATTCCCCAGCCCCCACCCCTCTGCCTTCCACTCTCGCCTCGGGTCCCACACTGCCTCGATGACTTTGACTTCCCACATGCAAGAGCAACTAAAAAAAGCATCTTCCAAATTGCAACCAGAAGTTCCCTCTGCCCCCTCTCTCACTTACAGGCCTAATGGGGGCTCTAAACACTGGGAACCAGGCTCGGCTTCCACCAGCCCCCCCAGCTCTGTGGAGGCGGGTGACCCACCTCCACGTACGAGTCCATTCTCACTCTCTACACTACGGATTTCAACCACAACACTCACCTCCAGGGGAGGTGGGGGGTGTGGACGGGGGGTGCTAACAGTGGGAAAATACGAACGACCTCTGCGGGGCTTGAGTGTGGGGACCTATGTGAGATTCCCACAGTTTAAATAAACAGTCCTGGTTGAGTAAGACCAGGGCTTAACTCCCCTGTTGCAGGAGTGCTCAAGCCTACATTAGCATGGTGGGGGGGAAGTGTGTGTGTATGGGGGCAAGACCTCATGGAGGGAAGGAGCTTAGTCATCCTAATGAAGTCACTTCCTGGGGAACTTCACATTGCGTTGAGAATGCCACAACTGATGTCACAATGGAAAAGGCACTAGTGTCTTCAGAGGGTTGGCTTTGCCTTGTAAGGACTCAATGGGACACAGACTGTGTGTGTGTTTGTGTGTGTGTGTGTGTGTGTGTGTGTGTGTGTGTGTGTGTGTGTGTGTGTGTGTGTGTGTGTGTGTGTGTGTGTGTGTGTGTTCTGTGTGTGTGTGTGTGTGTGTGATTGCTTGCTTGGCTGAAAGCCACTCATAGTATTTCATGATATTTCACAGCATTGCTCTTGTAGCCAGTTGTAGTGCTGTCAGATGGCCAGGCGATAACGTCTTCTCATATCGCTGCTGCCTTCCTCCCTCCTCCCTTGTGTAGCTTGTCTCCAATTGTCTTTCCCTCTCGCTATCTAGCCTTGCACTCTTACTCTTTTTCATCTCTCCATTCCTCTCTTCCTTTCTCTCTTCCCTTGCATCCCTTCTTATCCGGGGGAACTTGATGTCGGTGAGACGCTCTCTTAGGTTGTCACTCAGCCCGGTCGTGGGCGCGGTGCGGCCCGGCGTGGGTGAAAGTGATTTGTTATTGTTTCACTGTGGCGGTGTGTTGTGAAGGCTCACCCCTGGGCCCCTGCAGGCCTGCGCTGATAAGGGCAGAGATCAGATAGAAATCGGGGGGGAAGGAGGAGGGGGATACACTTTACTTTACGCAGCTGTTATCTCCCACTGCTAAAGCTACAGCTACGGCTACAGCTACAGGCTCTTCAGCCCACATCAGAGGGTGGAGGAGGAGGTGGAGGAGGAAGTGGGGGGTCATAGTGGTGGTAGGGGCTGCGAGAGGCGTTTGACAGCTTCAGGGCAGTTCCTCCAGTTCCATGTTTTTTTTGGGGGGGTTGGGCGGCAAGAGGGCTGCAGTTGCCGCTGCTGGCGTCGCCGCCTTGTGCCCTGCTGCCAGCACCCTTGCCACTGCCCGAGCACTGTCACGTGCCACAGAAGCAACGAGACGCCGCCGCTTGGCTCCCCATCCCGTCGTGCCACCAGCGCATAGCTGTGGTGAGGAGCCGTGCCTAATCAAGGCACATTCTCCCGGCAAACAAGGCATTACGCTCTCCGCACACTCAGCAGGGGGCTCACAGAGCTGTGCCATCCGAGGCCACTTACGCCACATGACACAGCTGAATCGCTGTCTACTCTGTCACACTCCACTGCCAGCGGAAAAGCCTCTGGCTCACTCTAGGTGGCATTTAAGACAGGTCAAGCACCGTGTAAGACTTGCTAAAACAGTTATTTTCAATAACGTTTGCCATGGGCCATAACTCTCACTTCCTTTGCCCTGCAGTGATCCATTCATCTTTTTACTGCCCCGAGCCGAACACACAGGCTAGAATAACACACACAAAACACGCCTGTGACATGTGAGTCCGCAGAAGGAGAAGGAGCTGTTTTCGTTAGCGCCAGGTAAGAAGGGACTGTGGCAAAGCTCACCGTGGTCATTAAGTCCAGGCATTAAATGTTCTCCCTTGGGAGCCATTTAATGAAAAATTAGGACGTACGTAACATACGTACGTACGATAAATCTATTCCTGTGGTGAGTGAAGGAGTTTCTTTTTTGTTTCATCGTGTTAGAAAAACAGGTTTTACGGGAGGAGAGTAGAGTGAGGTCGGTTCTCCTCTTTAATTTGACAAATGATGCGTCTCGCAAGAGAAAACAAACATTAGTAATCCACAAATCCGTCGAGACAAATTTGTCGTCATCTGGCTCCATGGATCGCGAGGCGGAGGCATTGGAGGCTGCGCAAGACCACAGGAAGGTCAATTTCATATACAATTTGGAGGCCCAATGAAGGGAGATCTCTCTCTTTCTATGTCTCTGTCTCCCCTTATTTCTCTCACTCTCTCCATCTCTCTCTTACTCTCTCTCTGGGCATCTCCCATGCAGACCTTACGAACCTCTCTCTATCTCTTCCTCTCTCCCTCTCTCTCTCTCTCTGTCTCTCTCTATCCCTGGATATCTCTTACGCAGACCTCGTTCACCTCTCTCTCTCTCTGTCTCTCTCTCTTTGTCTCTATCTCCTTATTTCTTAACTATGTGGAGCCATATATCACTGAGTGGGCAGTGAGCAGAGTCTCTTAATGTCTCTGCCAATAGTGCCGCCCCTCAGGCAGCAATGAAGTGTGAGTTAAGCGGCACGATGTTGCTCAACCGGGCGGCGCCACCGCCAAGGTGTTCCCAACATCATGAGTCTTAGACCTCAGGTGAATGCAAATCACTGTCATAACGCCTTAATCCCCAGGTGAATGCACATCACTGACAAAATGCCTCATGTTTGTTTCAGGCTGCTTTAGATAAAAGCGTCTGTGACATAAATGTACTGTGTGCAAATGGAAGATGGCGTCTTTTAGAGTTTTAGAGGCTGTAGCCTACTTAAGCACAAAGGGTGGGGAGACTACTGGCCGATGGAGGAAAACTCTCGGCGTCGCGGTCGCCACCGCTGACAAATGTGGCGGTCAGTCACACAGGCCTCCGCTCAGCATCCACCCCCCCCCCCACCCCAACCCCACCACCTCCAGTTGAGGGTCCAAGAAAAACTCAGCGGGTCTCTCTCGAGGGGCTTCATTAGCTGGAACAACATGCAAGATAAACATATGAACTAACCCCCAAAAACTGTTGTTGCCTGCGTGGGAGAGTCTTTAGGAAAAAGTCGCCCCAAAAATAGCCCCGGCGGCTCAGGCTGGAGGAATGAGAGCGGAGAGCAGGGGGCATCTGGACTCTTTCACCATACAAGGCCTTTCCACAGTCAGCAGCAGCCCCTGTACCTCCACAACACGCCCACCAGAGAGAGAGAGAGAGAAAGAAAGTCAGAGAAAGAGATAAAAAGAGACAGACAGAGAGAGAAACAGAGAGAGAATCGAATGAAAGGAGAGAGAAGCCTGCAGGGGCGACTGTGCGCGTCTCGCACACTCTCTTCCCTCTCAGGTGTACACAGACACTGTGACTGTGTGTGGTGC
>NC_063194.1:3197619-3202619 GCF_017589495.1 Alosa alosa
GTGAGAGAGAGGAGGGAGATATGTAGGTAGAGAGAGCAAGAGAGAGAGAGAGAGAGCTAGAGAGAGAGAGAGCAAGCGAGAGAGAGAGAGAGCGAGAAAAAAATGCTGTGATTTTCATGGGCCTGGTGCGCCTATTCTGCGCTGTTCAAAGGCAATTCATGGATGACATGCAAGCATGAGGCTTCACTGCCCCACGTCGGCAGAGAGAGGGAGAAAGAGAGAGAGAGAGAGAGAGAGAGAGAGAGAGGAATTTACAAAGGCGCTTACAGTAATTGAGGATAACCATGAGGCTCTGGCCAAATGCTGTGCTTCTTTTTACAGGCATTGTCCTGTGCAGTGGTGTTCAGAAGCAAAGTATGGGAGACCGACGAGAGGCTTCACTGCCCAGCATTTACAGATGGGGGGGAAATGGTAAAGAAATTTAATTGGGAATAGCCATGGGGTTATGGGGTTCTCTCTCTCTCTCTCTGTCCGTGTTGAAGACATGGGTGAGCTCCTATCCTGCGCTGTTGAAAGTGTGTCTCTCTCTCTGTGCTGAAGATATGGGCGAGGCCTCCCCTGCCCTGTGTTTGCTCACAGTCCTCACGGCTCTCGTCAAAGCCGAGGGAGACAGCTCCAGACAATAATATCTCCCAGGTGCATTTTTCTCCGAGGGAGGATGTTCTACCATTTTACTGCGCACCTTGAACATATCACGGACTTTATGAGCCGGCCTCGACTATTTGCTTAGCCAAGCTTGTGACTTAATGGGCTTCCCCTTTGCCTTGGTTGCGCAAAAGATAAATGTGTATGTGCATGAAGTTCATAAACCTTTGTACTTGATGAAGTCACATTTAATACAGTGTGCTTTGAAGCCATGCATGTGTGCAATCCCCTCATGCGGCAGGACTAAATTCCATTCAATAGGTATAGGAAGGGGAGCTTGAAGTGCTGCTGTCTAGACGCTGTGACTAGCCTGCATGCCTTTGACATCCACACACACACACACACACACACACACACACACACACACACACACACAGAGGCTCACTCTTTGAGTCCATACAATTCTGCTGTCTAGTCTGTTCTTCCTTAGAGCCCACCAGCTCCCTCTTCTACTCTGCACCCAATCCAGCCCAGAATCCCAGAACCAGCAGCCTCTGGGCCACAAGCCCTGAGCCTCCACAGATAGCCTTTTTCCACTGACAGAAAACCGGCTCCGTTTGACTAACATTTGAACCGTTCTGAGCATTTCGACCAAATAAAAGCCGGTTCGGAACGTGGCAAGTTGGTCATTCTGCCGTTCAGAGGGGAGAAGGCTAGCTGTTCAAAACTGGGGGAAATGCGGGCTGGTTCACTAGATAGCACCAAGGTTCAAAGAATTCTGAAACGGAACCGGTTCAAGAACAGGTTCTCTGTCAGTGGAAAAACGCCTACAGTCTCACTCTGGGAAGGTTCTGTAAAAGGGACTGACCCGGGGCAGGGCAGAGCCGAGCCAAGCCAGGAGTCGGGACCCTCGAAAACGGCTTTTTTTTTTTTTTGTGGGACCGGACTGTGTTTTGGTGAGACCCAGCCTGCTGATGCTGCTGCTGCTGGTGCTGGTGCTGGTGCTGTTTGCAGTGCTGATGCTGCTGCTGCTGGTGCTGGTGCTGTTTGCAGTGCTGGTGCTGGTGCAGGTGTTTGCCGTGCTGCTGCTGCTGGTGCTGCTGCTGGTGCTGGTGCTGTTTGCAGTGCTGGTGCTGGTGCTGGTGCTGGTGCTGCTGCTGGTGCTGTTTGCAGTGCTGATGCTGTTTGCTGGTGCTGCTGCTGGTGCTGTTTGCGGTGCTGGTGCTGGTGCTGTTTGCGGTGCTGGTGCTGGTGCTGTTTGCGGTGCTGGTGCTGTTTGCAGTGCTGGTGCTAGTGCTGCTGGCGGAGCAGCGGGCTGAACCGGGGCTGACCCAGGCAGGGAGAGAGAGGCAGCCAGACGCTGCAGGAATGTGTCTGGGAGCGAACAAGCCAAAGATAATGTTTTTCAGGACTTTCATGCTCTTTTGCTCTCTCTCTCTGTGTATGTGTGTGTGTGTGTGTGTGTGTGTGTGTGTGTGTGAGTGTGTGTGTGCATGTACATGTGTTTGTGTGTGTGTCTGTGTCTGTGCTTATAAAATGTGTGTCAGCAGCTGGGCTCGTACGTACACGTCTTCATCCGTGCATGTGAACGCTCCGTCACTGACAATGGTTCTCATGACTGGGTCAGGAGCACAGAACAGATAGCACTATGGCTGATTATGTCATAATTGTTTTCCCTGTTCTGCCGCACAACAATGGCTTGATAAGAATAATGGTCTTGTTTAATGAGATTTGTAACTCCTGTATTCGCTCAATTAGTAAAGAGGTCCCCTATTCAGTCTGGGGTACCACTACCCTCCCCATCCCTCATTTTCCCAAATCAGAGGCCACACCCCCCACCACCATCACCATCACCCCCAACCTCCACCCTCACCCCTGCCGGAGGAGAGCCAGCCCCCATCCAGCCCCACCTGCTGCTGTGGCCCAGATTGGCGGTGCAGCGCGCAGCCTCTCCGAAGCTGTAGCACACACAGCCACAGGCCCCTCCCTCCCTCTGCAGCGCAGCGCAGCACACGGCCCTCCCTCTCCCTTTTGATTGTGATTGACAGAGCCTTTGTCCCATTGTACTGAGCTGTCGCCTCTGATGAAGACACACACACACACAGACACACAGACACACACATACACACACTCACACACACACATGCATACACACACGCACATATACATACGCGTGCACACACACACATTCATGCACATGCACACACACACACATGCACACATGCACACCCACCCACTCACCCACACACACACACACACATACACACACACACACACACACACACACACACACTCTTTCTTATGCATGCATAAACACACACACCCACACCCAATCTTTCTTATGTATGCATGCATACACACACAGACACACACACACATTCCCGTACACACACAAACACACACACAGAGGCCCATGCAGACTGCACTTGTGCAGACTGTTTATAGAGCAGAGCCAGTGGCTGTAGTGGCAGAAGTCCTGACTGTCTGCAGCGAGCCTCACACACATGGCTGCACTCACACACATGTGTGCAGCTGGGACACTCAGGCTGCCATTTTGTGCTGCCCGACCAGAGGAGTGTGTGTGTGTGTGTGTGTGTGTGTGTGTGTGTGTGTGAGTCTGTGTGTGTGTGTATGCATGCTCATGGACTACCAGCAAATTTCCAATAGTGCTGCTCAGGCACAAACAACTTTGTGTTTATATATATATATATATATATATATATATATATATATATATATATATATATATGTATATATATATCAACAATGTGTGTGTGTGTGTGTGTGTGTGTGCTTGAATGTGCATATTTGATCATGGATTTGTGTATTAGTATATGTGTGTGTTTGTATGTGCGTGTGTATGTGTGTGTGTGTTTATGTATGTGTGTGTGTGTTTGTGACAGCTGGTGGGGGAGGCGGCGAGATGCTCTATGTGTCTGAGGAGGCCGTCATTAACAGAGCCCCTCAAGGATGGGAACCAGGTCACGTTCTCTCGACGGGCACAAAGCAGCGGGTCTGTGAGAGAGGGGGGGGGGCGGGCAGCTCTGTGGACGGGGAGCAGGCCGTGACCTCTTTATATCCATCAACACATCAGAGGCCACGTCTGCAGCGCCGCGTTCCGATGCAGCCGCCCGGCCCACACCGCTACGCACTTGTTGCTGTCGCTCCTTCTTTTCTTTCTTTCTTTTTTTCTTTCCTTCTTACGCTTCTTTTGGTTTGTTTATGTTCTTTTGTTCCCGCCTTTCTTTCATGTTCTTCCTTTTTTTTCCTAACTTCACTGTTCCCTGCTCTGTTTTATTTTATTTTAACTGTATTCTAGCTTTTTCTTCTCTCTAACTCCTCTCCATTATCCCACAGGGTCTGCCTGTGGAAGTTCATCTTTCCAGCCTGTATTGCTTGTCCTCTCACACACACACACGCACACACACACACACACACACACACACACACACACACGCACACACACACACATCCTCTCTTGCTCCAGTAGTATGTCACATACAAAACGTATCAACATTCACACACCCACACAAACACTCATTTAATGATGAACTCATTTAATGAAAAACTTTTTCGCTTTCAAACACACATAGACACACACAAACACACACACACACACACACACACACACACACACATCTGCACACACCACACTTTCCTGGCAGGCTAATGACAGTGAGATGGGAGTGAAAGGCCTGAGACACATGGCACAACTCAGGGGTGGTGGATTCTGTTGCCCCCGTAATGAGAGTGAGATCCTCTCATGGAGAACAGATCCTGCACTCGTTTACATTTCCACGCTCTCTCTCTCTTTCTCTCTCACTCAACTCTCCATGATGTGGCCCTCTCCACCCCTCCCCCATCTCCTCTCACCCCCACCCCCATCCCGCCAACCCCCCCCCTCCACCGTTCCCACCGCATCAAATGATTTACGAAGCCTCCCATATGTTGAGATGTATACACTGTGAGCCTACATCCGTATGCTTGCGGCTGCTCCTCCGGGACACAAAGCAACAAGTCTCCACACTGTCCGAAAAAAGTCTTTCACACACATGGGAGGGCCTACCAGCGGCTGTTTTAAACACGACTTTCAGATAAGCAAAATGAGAAGCATGTGTGTGAATGTGGCTGTGTGTGTGTGCATATGTGTGCGTGTGTGTGTTTAGAGACAACAAGGATGATGACTTAGCAACGGTGAGTCCTCCCCATAGTGATGACACACTCTGACCGCTAGAAATCTCAAGTGCACTCTAGTCTGGCTGAAACGGTCCCCCCTGTGCTTTTCTCAGCAACGAGGATCTGTTCCCAGCCCAGCGCTGCATCGCATGGCTCTCTGACAGGGCTGTGGCAAAAAGGACTTTGCTGCCCTCTACTGTTGATGAAAAGCATTGTCGTCAAGTCCATAGACTTTTCAC
>NC_063194.1:3207619-3245119 GCF_017589495.1 Alosa alosa
GTTGAAATATTCAGAACCAGCACAGATACTTTGAAAATAGAGAAAATACATTAATCGGGACTTTAGCTTACAGTAATGTTCTACAAAAAGTTGACTTTACAGTATTAAAATTTGTCTTTTTACTCTATTTTTGTTTGTCACCATGTTACAGTACCATTAGCTCAATACATTTTTTTGTGCCTCCAGAAAATGGGCGCTTTACTGTAGAATTGTTTGTTTCTGCAGTTGAAAGGGTCTATAGGCCTATGAATACATACTGTACACGACCCCCCCCCCCCACCCACACACACACACACACACACACACACTTGTCTTTAGAAAAAAACAAAATCAGTGTCTTCAAAACTCCATCCACATCTGGTGGTCGCTGTATTCTTCTTTGCTTTTTTTTCTTGTTTGCTGTAAAATATTGTATTCACAACAGCAAATTATTTGGGAAAAATCACTATTTTTGGTTTCAATATTGCTTGCATTTTTACTGTGTATTTCAACTTCTCTTTGTTGATACCGTAACTTTCACTCTTGTATGGAAATACATATAGAAAGCCTAAGACAGAAGAGCTTTAGGTTTTGAGCAACAGTGTGTACATGATGTATCCAAAATGTCATATTATGACAAAAGTTTTTTTGTAATGTGAAGCCGAATGTTTGCTTTAAACATGTGTTTTGACATTTTGAATGTTGTGTGTCATTTTGCTGGAGATTTGGGGCATTTTGCATTTTGTGTGAGCAGTTGTGGGTTTTGTGTGTGGAGTTTTGAAAAATAGACACAGAGTTTTGAAAACGTGTGTAAACAATTGTAAAAAACTGTAAACATGCCTAACAAGATCTAGCCAGTATCTTTTCATGGACAGCAAGAGTCCGCTTCGCTCGTTGTTTTAAAGGGACACCAGGCAACGTTTTTGTGTTAATTAATCATCTTTGTAAGTCGGTATATGGTTAAATGACTCATTACGGGGCGAATGAAGGCTCTCTTGCCTGCCCCTACTGCCTGTAGGAAGAATATCACACTTGCAAGTTCGGTGTATCCTAGCCGCCGACAGAAGCAGGATCAGTTTACAGCACAGAGGCAGGCTAACGAAACGCTAGATTGTTGCAAACGTGTGTATAATGGCAGAGCCGGCGAAGAAGCAGCGAAAACCCTTGACGGAAGACGCAAATAAAAGAAAAAGAGCTTCAGACCGAGCGAGGGGGAGTTTCGTAGAGAAAAAGCATCAGGCTTGCCTGGTGTCCCTTTAAAAAGGCTACGTTGTTTGTTGCTGCTACCCACGTTATCTCCAGTGGTGACTGTTTAACTTACACAGATGCGCACACACAAGAATGAGCGCTCACACCACTACCCCCTAATACTATGCCTCTTTATTGATAGCCACACATTGTAGTTCTCCTGTTTATTCGCTTGGAAAATCGCCACGTTTCATGTTTTTTGACCGTAGACATTTTAATCAACTACTTGTGTAACTGTCTTTAAGTCGGGAAAACGTGGATGTTTTTGATTACTTCTACGTCTGGCTACGTCTGAGCCCGCTAGCATAGCAACATGCTAACATATTCGGCGCCCAAGACCAGAGGCGTTTGAGTGCCGCGATACCGACGCGGGGAGAGGTGACTCAACTCGTGAAAGTTAAGGTAAGAACATATATTACTACTGACATTGGGTGGCGTGTTCCTTTAAGGCTAGTCTGCCTGGGCCTGGCCATGTTTGAACCACCTCACTCATTTGTTCGTTGTTTAACATGGACGTTTTAAGCGTGCGCTTCCTATTTGAAATGCAGCATAGGCTATGCGTGTTGTTTAATAGCTTACTTTTCAAACGGTAGAGCCTGTTCATTTAAAAACGTAGCCAGAGGACGTATACATACATATTAAGGCTTATTCTCAAATTCAGATTGCGTTAGGGGACGGGATTATTAGCCAATTTCAATCGGACAATTTGATCGGAGAGATTTAATTTTGTCGGACATTTCATTTTTTTTCCGGCCAATGTCCGGTAATTACCGGACAACGGAAACCCTGATAGAGATATATATATATATTGGACTTGAGCTTAGTACTCAACAAAATGTCAACTTTAAAGACTTTTTTTAGTTTTCATTTTTGTTTATCTCGGAGTTACCATTAGCTCAATGTTGTTTTCTGTGTCACCGGAAATGAATTAGGGACACATGTTTGTTTATGTAGTTGAAAGGGTCTATTTACAATTATTTATGGATAATTTGTCAGCGTCACCAAATGTCAAAAATGTAAACGTAGTAATGTAATATTTATCATTTTCAGAGATTAAGAGAGCATAACAAACTCTGCCACCCTTTTACTGTTGTCCACTTCTATTATCTATTAACCACTTTGAGTAACATGCAGACCAATGACTAACACTGACTAACCTATTTACACACACACGCACGCATGCACGCATGCACACACACGCAGACAGACACTCACATGCACACGCACAAACACACACACACACACAGAGAGAGAGAGAGAGAGAGAGAGAGAGAGAGAGAGAGAGAGAGAGAGAGAGAGAGACATCCATAAACCTCAACCATCATGTGATTACACATTTACTCAATCATTTCTGTAAAAAAAATCACCCTAAGCGTTTCTGGACAAATAAGCAAACAGATGTCTGTTACATCCAAATAGTCCCCATTCCCTGGTGGACCCTGGACCTGTCAATGAGAGTGACCCACATACACAGTGCATTTGTCTATGGGAGAAGGGAGGCTTATCAGAGTTCCTGCCTATCGACTCCACAGAGACCAGGGTGTAATCTCAGATCTTTATCTCTCTAATCTCACAGACAAGATACACATCACGGAAGGATTGCTGCAAAACATTATGTAAACGCCACAGCATTATACTGTATGTCAACAACTCTCCCATGTTGGGTTGTGAAACATATTATGTGTTCATTTTCAGTAAGAGCTGCATATGGAAATACAGAAAGTAGGCCTATTTTTAGTTAGAACAACATTTGTCTTGTGTTCCTTTATGTTTTGTGAGGGGAAAGGGAAACTTGTCGGTAAATGAAGAATATTAAATTTTTTAATCTATCACAGTTGTGAAACCACTGAAAATAGCTCCCTAATTGTTTCCAGTTGTTTTTGTTTTATTTGTGGAAGGAGTCTGTTTTGTTACAGGTGACCCCTTCCAAATTTGGTCCTGAAACCTCAATGAGCTATGGGCCCGAGACGATTCTCATCTTATTCCACTGCGCCCACCACCAGTCTTGCGCAATGTTTCTTTTTACCCATAACCCTCTGGTTGATCCCACGGTGAGCAGTGATGCCAGTAACGCGTTACTTAGTAACGCGTTAGTCTATTTTGACCACTTTTTTCGGTAACGAGTAATCTAACGCGCTACTATTTACAAACCAGTAATCAGATTAAAGTTACTTATCTAAATCACTGTGCGTTACTATTTTTGTCATTTTCCTTGGTAAAAAGATATATTCTTTGCTTTCTTTTCAGCATGAGGACAACTCACGTGTAAAACCACGCAGCGACACAAACGTAAACAACAATGGAGGGAGGAGAGAGATGCACGTTTTATCTATACAGTCATTATTTTGAGTTTGTGTCAGCTAAACATGACAACATTAAGGTACGTTGTACATTCTGTGCTGGCGACAAAGTGCTCTCTAGCTAGACATCCCAAGTCTCCCGAAGTTTTGGGAGTCTCCCACATCTTGATATCCTGACGCCCGCAAATTACATAAAATCTCCCGGAACCTAGAGCGAACAAGAGCACGCAAGCCAGACCTTTTCTCCCGAACTTAATTAATCAGTTCAGTTAGTGTATCTAGGAACAGGAGCGTCATGGCAGAGTCAGTGCCCCTCAAAAAGGAACATTTAAGACCCATTTCTCATCAGACTACACAAAAGTGTAGGCCTACCCAATTGTCTCATAAGAGTAAAACATAATGATAGTATTGCACACTGTTTGTAACAGTGACTTTAGCATTGCTCACGGCGGGTTAAATGATTGCGAAAGACTTGTTGAGGTGAGTTTAACAAGTGTAATTTCATTTGCATATTACTCAGGCCTATAGGCTACTAGATGGCTAGTTGCCAAGGCTACATGAAAAGGCCAAACTACCAAAATCTACATATTTTACTATCCCAATTTATATCAATAGGCCTTCCTTATTTGGTGTACTGACTAGACATTATTGAACAAACATCTGCATTTCAGTATCTAAGTAGGTTAGGTTGGGATGCCTGCTATACATTGTTGGCATTACTGTTAAAATGCACTTCCAGTATAGTGAGTATTGGCAAAACCGGTTATCATTTTTATGTTGAGGCGGTGGGGGTGTTGTTGGCAGCTGCTGAAAGTAACTAATAAAGTAACTTGTAATCTAACTTAGTTACTTTTAAAATCAAGTAATCAGTAAAGTAACTAAGTTACTTTTTAAAGGAGTAATCAGTAATCAGATTACTTTTTCAAGGTAACTGTGGCAACACTGATGGTGAGAGACCAGGAACAAGTTCCGTTCAATTAGGGTGCTATTGCTTTCGCTGACCTGTGGCATTTATGCACTCTTTCAACAGGCAACAACCCAGAACAGCCACGTTGCTATATCGTGCAATGGGAAAGCAAGTCTTCAGGCAATAAAAAGAAATACCTAGGTACAAGCGTGATGACAGACAAAAGGAGTCTTAGAAATCCTTTGAGTAGCCTACATTTCATTTCTCTGTGAACCTGGAGTTACCTCGAGGGCAATCTTTATCCCAACTGTTCCTCATGAAGAGCCACACATACAAGTGCTTTCCTGTATTGACAGAACAACCATTCCATTGTTCTTGCAGTGGCTCTCACTGTAATGCGAGGGCAGCTTTAACATTCTTAAGTGGACCACACAGCCTAGTCATTGGATTCGTTGAGAGGACTCCTCCAAAACTGGTACTCATTAGAGCTACGACCAACATTTTTTTTTAATCTCCGTGGATTTCATGTCCGCTCACACAGAGCCACAATGTTGCAACGTTTCCCAATTCAGGAAAAAAAAACAGGGCAAAGTTCAACCAGATTTATCTCCTGAGAGAGACTGCGTAGGGAGCGTTTGCCCCTTCTGTTTCACGCTTAAAAAATCACAACAGCTGGACTAAATAAATAAAACTGAAACGCATTGGTAGTGACATTGAGGAGGCGCGTAGGTGGATATGAGTAGAGCGAACAATGTATGGGAGTCTTCTGCCCCCGTGAATCCCGATGAAGACTTCAAACAATCCGTGCTTTTGGAGTGAGCCCTCGCTTGTACAGGTCTCAAACTTTGTCCTTCTCCCAACACTCGCTCTATGTGTTCTATAGGCACATTAGATACGGCACTAAACCGGGGCAGCGGTCTACAATTCAGTGCGATAAAGGGGGCTTTGTGCTGGAGAAGTCACTTGAAAGAGAACTGGCAGTCTTTCTAGTGATCTCCGCCTGGAAATCGGCATCCTTGTGTAGCCGTACCCTGGAAACTGCGCTTTCAGATGGTAATAGCTGAATAAGGGGGGAGACGGGACGAAGCGGCTCACAACAGTTCGATTAAGGAACTCCCATAAAGACAGCTTTAGGTGTCGTCGGAAATCACATTGCCTAGTCATATTAAAATATTACCAAAATTCTATACATTTCGTAGCTAACTGTTAAAAACGTCACAAAACATCTGTGAAAGAGACTTTGCTGTTATTGCTGAAAGAAATGAAACAACGTAAAGAGAGCGTATTTACCATGGTAACGCTTCTTCTCATCTTTGGCCAGTAGGACGGCAATTTGTAACCCAATTCCAGAGGAGCAACCGGTGATCAGCACCACTCTTTGCCCACTGCTCGCCATGGTGTGCCCGGCTTGATTGTGCGCCCTTATGGGTCCCTGCACTGGATTGCTGTCGCTAAGCAAGTCCGGTCCTAGGACTTTTAAAACTAAAGCGGATCATGCAACAAGGCAGCCATGTGAGCAAGTAGGCTAATGCAGTCACATGTCAAAGAAAATCGACCACAACAAAAACTTAGACAATTCACGGTAACGTTCTCTATGGGCAGGGTACGACCAAGAAGTAGGCTATTCCGACTACATGGATTATAAAGTATAATGTTTACGCACGCACGTGTTCTCTCTCTCTCTCTCTCTCTCTCTCTCTCTGTCTTTCTTTCTCTCTCTCTCTGTCTTTCTTTCTCTCTCTCTCTCTCAAGCAAACACTTTCCAGATGATAGATAGATAGATAGATACTTTATTGATCCCCAAGGGGAAATTCAAGATAATTCAATTCAATTAGATAATAAAAGGAGTAGTACTAAACAGTACTATACAGTTTTGCATGACATCTACCGACGTGTCATTTACAGCCTTTCCCAATGCTTACGAAATAGCACTCTGTAGCCTTTGTGAGGACATGTTTCCTATGTTTACAAACATAGCCTACTATACGGGAAAACTGAGAGTTTTGTTTTTGTTAGTAATTGTGTAGGGTTCTATTCCCTTTCTTTCTGTAGGCTAATGGAGTCTTTGTTTTCATATATCAGGTAGGCCTAGGTATGCAAACAAAGCCAAATAAAGAGTTCTTGTGTATATATATATATATATATATATACACATACATACATACAGAGAGAGAGAGAGAGAGAGAGAGAGAGAGAACACGTGTGTGCCTAAACATTATACTTTATAATCCATGTAGTATATATATATATATATATATATATATATATATATATATATATATATATATATATATATATATATATAATGTTCATCACCTGGGTGAGGTTTGTGTGTGTGTGTGTGTGTGTGTGTGTGTCAGTCATGATTTCTGTGACGTACCGTGTTTTCCCATAGGACATTCTGTGTTTAAATGCACAGGAAATGACTGGATATGGATTAAAGATACTGTGCAAGAGCCTGCATTACAAAATACCTGAACGGACAGACTCAAACCTATACTGGTGATTAACAGCACTCCCCAAGAGTCAAGAGTCTAACTGGACAAGAGAGAAAAAAAACTTCCTTACAGTTGAGAGAGAGACTTGTTTTTAGAAAAACCTTTCAACCTGTCTTCTGACTTCCAGTAAGCCATAAATAGGTCTACATATTTAAATAAAGTCTGCCGAGCCAAAGACAAAGTTTTATTGAAATATAATAAAGGGGTTTTACAATTTTTAGTCAGCATTTTATGCATTTTAGCCAAACATATTTCAAATTTTGCAAAAAATACTTTATGGTGACTTCTCAAAGTAAAAGATTGTAGGCAATGCATATTATTATGAATGTGTTCATGTAAGTTGGTTGACGCAATTTGGCTTTCATCAGATAAGATAAGTAGACATATTTTTTACAGACCATAGATAGATAGAAAAAAATCCTGAGCAGTTGCCAACATTAGATAACCCTGTCATCCTCTTTATATACTTTTATTGCACTTTGTGCCATATTTTATTTGATGTTCAACATTGATCAACATTTCACAATATATTACATTTTCTATACCAAATGCATATTTACACACAACAGTTTGTGTTCTCCACATAGACTATAAATAAGGGTTCTCCACTTTGATATACTGTAGTCCTCGACTTATGTTAGGAAAGCCATGATTCTACTGCCACCTGCTGTTACAGGTTAGGTACTGCAACAGAAGTCATTTCATAGAAGGAAAAATATTGAAATTGTATGTAGGCCTACGACAATCTATTCCCTACATTCTGACGCCTAGTGACCTGTGACACCTGTCTGGACAGAATAATCAATCAGGGAATTCAATTAGACTAATGTAGAATTGAGCATACCGTAATTTATTTTCAAAGAAGTAATTATGTGTGTGAATTGGACCGTAGCTGTCTATGAGATTGGAGTATTTCCCCCCAGGGGTTCAGCAGCACACATGTAGGATAGAACTTTTGGCTGGAATGGACCGAGAGGTGTCAAGGTGCAGGTGACAAGATCATCAGCTTCTGAGAACAAAGGTCACTCCCATGTCAAGGCTTGTCTCTGTCATTTCGCTGTATAGCCACAGCTGCAAGACCATAAACCTGCTTTGTAAAAATGACACTCATTGTCTGTCTCTCAACTCACACTCTCTGGCCCTCCTTCTGTCTTTCTCCTCCACTCTTTTACTCTCTTTCATTCACCTTTTCGCCAATTTTCTTTTTCTCTTGGCGTTCCATAATTCAGCAGTGTTCTGGATTGTGTAGAACGGTCCCTTCCTATCCTATCTTCCTATGCTGTTGACTAAACGCGTGTTATTTAATGGCCTGTCTCCTTTGGCATTTGCCAGCATGTTGAACAGTTATTGACTTCCGCACAGGTTTTTAAGGGTAGTCTACCATGTCCCCCTCAGGGTATGCATTTCATGAGGACGGGAGAGCAGCTCCAAACACAATATCAGCACTAAAGCAGCTGACCAACAGCAATAAGGCACTTTTTTCCCTCTTGCAATGACTTTAAAAAATGCACATTATCAAGGTTCTTAAATGCATTATGTAGTTCTCCATGTCTGTTGATGTCTTCATCTACACCTTGGCAGAGGAAACAGACTAGCCAAATCTTTGACACACATAACTTTCCAGGCTGAGCATATGTTTCATAGCTGTTTGCCAAGTTATTCAAGTGCTAACATCATCTATGGTTATAATATCAATAATGAATTAATAAAAGGGTAACAAGTACTGAAGAAGCCGTAGATCCAGTGGGCCTTTGTGTTCTTCCTGCAGTTTGGGTATTTTATGTCGGTCCACTTGAAAAAGTAATGATAATGATCTCAATGTGTTTTTCCCTGGTTAAATAAAGGTCAAATAAAAAAATGAAATGTTGGAAAGGCAGCTTCTATGGGATCATGATGAAAGCAAAATATTGGATATAATTTACAACTAGCAAAATTGAAAAGGCTTCCAGTCTTAAAAGCATGTAAGCAGAGTTTGTTTTTATGATAGAATGTATCTGAAAATATAGACCAGTTTGCTTCCCTATATTTTGGTTTACTCAGTATATAAGGTTACACTTTAATAACTTATAATTAATAATGTCTCCTTCCTACATCAATGCATCTCTTCTCAAGCCAAAATGAAAGAAATACACATTGGTACCGGTATTCTAAAGTATACTACCAATTAATGTTCTTTCATTGGCTGCTCTTCAGTGTAGACCTCTAGTCATTAGTCTCTATTTACACAAGACTGCCGGTAGTATCTTTTGTTCTTTTGAGGCTGGCGCACAACCACCATATTCCCACGGCAAGTTGATTTTCTGAGAAAACAATATGGCACAGCACTGTTTGAATTGAGAGAAAATATTTTTTTTGTATTGAAAGTCGGTGAGATTGCTGCTTCTGTGTTCTGCATGTTTTCTGTTTCTGTGTGTGATGCATATGTGAGTGGGCTATGTGAGAGGTTGTGTTATCAGGGGCTCTTGAGTGATGGGCAGAGCTGATACTGTGGTAAACTCAGGAGGACAGTGTAAGATGGACAAGGCCAGCGTTCCTGGCGTGCTTTGGCCTGTTACCTGAGGGAAAAGTGGACAGGTGTGTGTGTGTGTCTGTGTATGTGTGTGTGTTTTTGAAAAAAAGTCAGGCCAGATTGATGAGGTGGAGCTATGGACCCTCTTTGCAATGCCTCTGGTATTTCACACTTGCAAAGAGCCGAAGAAAATGAGGAGAGTGAACAGAAAGAGGGTACACACACACACACACACACACATATATATATATATATATATACACATACACATAAACTTTTAAAACAAATGTGTTGTCCCTCTCTAGACACAGAGATGTGTTACAAGACAACGCCAGTTGTGTTGTTTTCAATGCAAGTTGTGTTATTTTTAACACATATTGTGTAGCAAATAAAAAAAAGGAAACAACACAAACTGTGTTGTCCCTATCTGGACACAGAGATGTGTTAAAAACAACGCAAGAGATTTTAGATAATAATAAAAAAAGAGATTTTAGATAATAATAAAAAAAAAACATTTCAAGAAACAGCAAACACTGAAATACAAAACATATGAGTAGAACAATGATGCATCTTACATTGTAAAGGCAAATTAAATGCTGTTTTTCTTATATATCATAATATGCATCTCCCAAGTAACACTCACACACACACACACGCTTATTGCATCCAGAGACACTTTCTCATAATCCTCCCGTGCTCTTGAAGACTCTTTAGAGAGCCTCTTTACCCTCCCTCTCCCTCCCAGTCTCCTCCCAGAATCTCTCGCCGCCCGTCTCTCCCTCTCCTCCTTGGCCAGGTCTCGTGGGTAATTTGCCGCAGGAAGGCCGCAAGCTATGTCAGGGAGGCGTCCAGATTTGACCCTTGATCTTTGATGTGACCTTTGACTTTCGGAGGCTGTTGTCCTGCTGAGTCCTGAGTCCTCTCTCCCGCCCCTGCCTGCGGTGGCTAGTCCTCCCTGACCAGACACACACACACACACACACACACACACACACACACACACACACACACACACACACACACACACACACACACACACACACACATACATCCCAGGTGTCACCTTGCAGGCCCCTGCCTGCAGAGATTCAGAATGCACTTATCTCTGCTGACATTTAAATATGTGGGGCATTCAGCAAAGCTCTGTGCTGCCACTGGACAAGTTCCTCATATTCATCCCAAAACTATGCAGAGATTTGACAATTTATGCAATAATTTGCCAACGACTGAGGCATCACATATTACTATTATAATAAAACTGACATCATAACCACCCATTAAAATCATTAAACACTGAACAAGATTTGCAAGATATGATAAGGACCGGAAATGAATTGATGCAAATTTCTTGATGGTGCCACATAAAACCATTATACCACTTTCTCATGTCACTTGTCACAAAAGTGATTTGTAGCAGGGCACCAATGTGTGGCTGCAGGGCAAATGAAATAAAAAAAAAACACGATTACCACTTTAAATGGCAGAGGCAGGGATGGAATCGTGCTGCTCTGACATATTAAAAGTCCTGTGGACACAACAGGAGATTCTGTGAGCAGCGGTGGGCCCGGTTCTGAAAGGACAAGTGGAGCCCACGTGACCCAGGGGCAGTGGAATGTTTGCGTCGGGTCAGTGGCGGCGCTCTCCGCTCTTTTGTGTGCTGTCTGCTGAGAAAGTGAGGAATGCAAACTTCACAAGAGAAGAGGAGGGGAGAGAGAAAGAGAGAGTGAATAAAGAAAGAAAGACAGAAAAGCCTACCAAGGGGAAGAAAAGATGGAGAAAAAGAAGAGTGAAAGAGAGTATTTTGAGAGAGAGAGAAAAAAGGGCACTGTGAGGGACATGGAAAAAGACAGTGGTGAAAGAGACAGACAGAGAACAGAGATTGAGAGAGGGAGAGAAAGGGAGTGAGAGTGGGAAAGAAAGAAAGAGAGAGAGAGACAGATGAGGAGCCAGTGTGTTTGGTCCTGGTGGAGTTGATTGTTTGCAGAGGTTATTTAAGAGGTTTGATCCTACATGTTAATTAGCTTTGCCGTCCTCCATCTGTAATTATGATAATTGACACCTCCCTGGTAAGCCCCCCCACCTGTCCATCAGACTGGGCAGAGAATCACATTATCTTCTGATTTTTTACATTGCTTGATTATCAAAACATTTACGGTATATATACACATATATTAAACATTCTTTACCGTTGATGAGTTTACTAATAACTTAACTTTGTTTGTGACTGCGGTCTTCACACCCTTCACCCCAGCCAATGCTATTTATAAGAATAGGCATGAATCACAGCAAAGGCAAAGGAGTATTACACTGCTCTGCCTCTGACAACCACTTCTTTCCGTGAACGTGTTCTTTTAGTACCGGAAGTATTAAAAGTTCCCTCTGCTCTTTTATGCCATCACTGAGGCAGAGGAGTCAGCGCCTTGTCTTTCGGTGAGAAAGAACTCAGCTTGATCCTGTTTTTGTCCAGTCAGGCTGGCGTGAATAGACAAAAACAGTATGCCATCATATATATATATATATATATATATATATATATATATATATATATATATATATATATATATATATATATATATATATATTAGGGCTGTCAAAATAACTGATTAATTTCGATTAATTACGTCACTAATGCTAATTATTCAATGATTTATTTGAATTTAAATATTTAAAATACTTTCACAGCAAAAATTATATATGCGATTAATTTAGATTAATTAATCACAGAGTATGTAATTAAATAGATTTTTTTTTTTAATCGATTGACAGCCCTAATAAATATATATATATATATATATATATACAGCATGACTTAAAAACAGTAAGCAACTTACTGTTTCTGCCAGTAATCATCCGCTTGTACTGGAATAGATATGGTTATGTATGTTTGCATTTACGGGTTAGATGGGTGAGTGGTAGAAGTGAAGTATACTGTGTGTAGGTGAGGGAGACAGAACATGGCGTTGAGATATCGCTGCCTCCACAGCTTGGTCTGCTCACTCCGCACCTGGCTGCTTCCGGAAAGGTCTGGAAAGCGTTTGACAACGGGCAGATTTATATCAACAGGTGAGGCCTTAAGACAGGGGCATATATAACCATCTGTCTGTGTCTGACACATGCAGTAATGGAGTGATTACAAAACAGTCTTTCTTTCATCTGTTTCATATCACTAGGAGTCAGAGGCAGCTCTGGGATACATCTCTCCTATTGTGGAGGAGGGCTCTCCCACGTCGTGACTTTGTTGGGGATCTGGCTGTGATACGGCCCTGTGCTGGGCCAGGTGTGTGTTCCAGGGAGTGCCCCGTTGGACTGTGACATGTGTTTGCCATGAGAGCGTGTGTGATGTATGTGAGGTTAAGGCTCTCTTTCTGGGATGTTATGATAGTTCTTTTTTGACAGATTAGCCCATATTAACTGACAACCCATTGGCTTTGATCCAAGGCAAGCAAGAATCAATTTCCTGTTCGAAGAGCTCCAGAAACAACCTCTGACTCCAACGGCTCTCCGATGTGTGGGTTGTTGGACGTTTAGCTGTCAGATGACTTCAGGGCCTGTGTGAGCATGTCAATTGCACCAATTTTGACCGCCCTTACAATGAGTTTGTATTTGCATCTACTCAAGTAAAAATAACCTGGAGTTGGATTACTCATAGCCTCCAACACACATATTAATTTCACTGAATGATTTAGTTGTGTGCATAACTGCAACTAAATGATACACTTGTTGATACTTATTTTACCCTATGATTCATTTCAGGATTTCTCCTTTTTCTAAAAGTATGTTAACCTTGCACACGATTGTACAAACAAAGACATTAAGTTGGCATACCAATGACATCAAAGGTAAAAGGCAAATATTCACAGTGAAAATGAGTGAAGTATTACGCAATATGATTATCTCACTTCCATGTCCTGAAAGCAACAAGTTCTTTGAAATGTTGATCACTTGAGATGATGTGAGAGAGAGAGAGAGAGAATTTGCTTGGGAAAAGTGAATAAATCTATATCTGGCAAGTTACAAGAGTCAGTAAGCTTATCACTTTCAAACTTCAGGTGCATACTTCCCAGCATCAGGCTGACTGCGGTCCTGTTCTGGCATGTTCAGCATTTTGAAAGAATAAAAGAACGGAGGAAGCAGCCAATCCAGCCACTCTCCAATCCAGACCACATGTCCTCCATCTCTGACTTTCACACCCAAATCAGTAAGGGGGATTCCCAATGTATCTCCATAGAATTACAGAGTCCACTGAGTTGGCAGTGAAAATATCCCTCCACACTTGTAACAATGAAATGAACCATAACTAACATTGGTCAAATGGCAGAATGAACATAATGATGAATTAAACATTAATAATGAATAAAACATGAATGTACCGGTAATAGTGTTTTATATTTCTGAATGTCTGTCATTGCTGCAGCTGATGTGATTGGTTTGACTAGAAAGTTAGAAAAGCACTCCACATTGCAAACTCCACACGTACACTTAATGCATGAAAAAATAATTTGTTACTGATAAATTTGTAAAGCAGAGACTGGTACAGCATTACCAAAAATCCATTTGCGTCACTCTAAACATACATCACTCTGATTGACTTGTCAGAACCACTTCCAAATTGTAGCTGCTGCACCGTATAGCACCAATCTCACTTAAAGTCTAGTGGGGATTGACAAAAGCACTGATAGAGGCACAGAGGCAGTGAAATGTTGATATGGTGTCTGGGCTACAGAGCTGCTGGATAATGAAAGAGTGAATGGAGCCTGTATGATTAATGCATTTCTCTGTTGCCTCACTGGGATTTTATATCCATTCAGCCAAAGTATAAAATCGATTTATTTCCCTGTCAGGTTTGATATCAAGTTTGTACGTGATGATTGAGTGAACGTGTAATGCAGTACTTCTTTTTAATGAATGTTTTATATTTTAATTTGCCTCTACAAAATTTGTGTCAACATATCTCACTCAGACGTTCAACTCCATGGCTGAAGGCCATAGTAAACTTCTTCATTATTAGGCCTACAGTATTGTCAAGGAGACAACAGTAGCATGAGAAATGTTGCAGTAGAGAAACACCCAATGGCTGAATGAAAAACACTGAATGTTTTTTCCCAAATGTCTTGTTGGTCTGATAATTGCTGTAGTTTGTGGAAAAGTTAGAGACACCACAACTAATTGCCTGGGTTTTTTTCAGGGGTTTTTTCAGTAAGCGTTGGATACACTCTGAAGCACACACAGACCAAGAATCTTGGACTTAATCTGAAAACTGGAACGAAAACCAAGGAGCTGTCTCTCCGTAATGGCAGTTCTTTACTACTCTACGTGAAGGAGGTTTTCTTTGGCTCCTTCATGGCTGAAAATGGTTCATAACTCATATTTTTATGCATATGTTTAACATATTCATAACTCGGGACCGATTAAAAAAATATAAAATCAGAGCGATGTACTCACTCTACCAAGGAGTCATCATTTTGGATGTACTGTTAGTGATCATTACAGGTCTTGTTATTGCTCCAGATTGAGCAAGGCACAGACAGGGGTGAGGAGTTCACAGAGGCATGTTCTCACAGAGATGAATTTGAGCTTCTCGTGAGCTTCTCACCAGCCCTGGATAAGGACTTGGACTTTTCCCACTGAGCCAGGCACAAAGAAAAGTGTCCACCTCACTCTCTCTCTTTCTCTCTCTCTCTCTCTCTCTCTCTCTCTGTGTGTGTGTGTGTGTGTGTACAGAGCCCTGTGCACAATCCTGCGAATGGATGTGGGCACACAGCATAAAGTCCATAAGAATTTCACACACACATCTCACGGCTCGGACTGCACTCATGGTAACTATCTGCTAAAACCTGTCAGGAATGTGAGGCGAACTGAGGAAAGCTTAGCGTGAGCTAGTGAGCAGGAGGAAGGAGGAAGAGAGGGGAGAGGGAGAGATGGAGAGGGGGGGGGGGGTCTTGTTTACCTAGGGGATAAACGCAAATCTGTAAAACTATCTGGCCTGCTATTTTTTTCCACCATTCCCTCCCTCCCTCCTTCCCTCCCTCCTTCTTCATGTCCGACCACACTATTGTCCTCTCTTTCCCGTCTTTATGCCTCAAACTTGTGGACTACATTCAAGTGCTTCATTTTCATGGATGTGGCTGCCCAGCAATTCTCAGGAGTAAAATATCATTTTACTCAGTCAAAATCACACACACACACACACACACACACACACACTCACACACTCACTCACACACACTGCGCAACCACTCACCCACATAAGAGAGGTGGCTGTCATAGTCCGTTATAAACGGTGATGTCATGACTTGCACCATGCACAGCGCAGTTCTCTGTGAGAGGGACTTTGTTTCTCTCTCTCTCTCGACAGTGAACATCCCCGCCGGGAAAAGATGGGGCCATCTCACCGCCACCACGGGCTCTGTTCATGAAGGGAAGAATTGTGAGTTTTTGATGGGATGTCCCACTCTCCCCATTCCGTGGTTGGAAAGCACATCTCTTTGTGGACTCCTTGGGGGGAAAGAGTCTGTCAGAGGCAGGGTTTGGCTCAAGCAAAGCAGATTATTCTCTTTAAGAGCTCTTCCTGGCCTACTGACAAAGGCCTGTTTTGACCTGATCATATGTTGATGTCAACATGGTTTATTCTGTATTTCTCTTTCTTTCTTTCTTTCTTTCTTTCTTTCTTTCTTTCTTTCTTTCCTTCTGTCCTTCCTTTAATTAAAAGCATTCTTTTTTATGCAACTCATCTTTTTGCAAGTCTTGACTGAACTAAGGCAGCATCTGATGCTTTAGTGTATCAGGGCTCTGGCATGGTTCACACTACTGAGCTTCTAGAACAGCAGATTCCCATTTTGATATACATCCTTCAAATAACCATCATCAAAAAAGGGGGAGGGGTAGTCGGCAACACTTTGTTCTGTCAGCATCCAGACATTTGTCATTCCCATCTCTCATGTCACTTTCATTCAGAATGCGGTGACATTGCAATGTCTTTGTGCTGATGGATTGGACTGGTGTAGATCAGCCCTGCAGGTTTTGGACTGCAAGAGGTCATCTGGCTTTCCATGTAAAACATGCTGAGCGCTATGCTGTGGGAATCTATAGTGACCCGCTCCTGCAGCAGACAGCGTCTTATGAATTGGGGAAAATCACTGGAATGAGATAAGGCCGATGGTGAGATAACCTTACTTAGTCTCTCGACCTGCTCTGGGTTCATACTTGTCGTACTGCCCACAGGTGTTGAGCTGTGTCACTGCTCTGTCACGAAGGTTAAAGTTTCAACAAACTATTGAGCCTTTGGCTGTAAACACATCACAATGAGATTGAATTCATGTAAGTGTGCATAAAAATACACTAGAGTTAAACAGCACAGTTGCAGCTGCAGATGGAATTCATATTTCTTCAATAGTGTCTCAGGTACATCTCTTATGATAATTTTAGAGATGATTCTGCATACAGAAATGGACAGGTATCAATTTCCAAATCTCAGTGTGTGCAGAAGGCCTGCACAACAGCATCCTTGAACATCAAGTTGCCAGGAGTAACAAACATGCGTCTGCCAAGGAGCAACAAGTAATTTATGATATGTGTCCTCTGGAGGCACGCTTTCTCATCTGCTCCCTCTGAGCCCTGACACCGTTTTGGGGGAGGGAGCAGGAGGGCTGGGGGGGGAGAGAGAGAGAGACAAGGAGAAAGAAAGAGAGAGAGAGAGAGGGCGAAACTGAATGAGACGGACAAACACAGAGGAGGAGAGGAGAAGATCCTCCAAAAAAAGAAAAACACTTCTTTTCCATAGTTGCTAGAGAAACTGCAAGGCTAGGCTGTGCGCGCTCGAGCTGAACTCTCCCACGCATGGCTTCTAAGTTCCAACACATTTAATCTCTCTGCGTGCATCACGAAGTAGACTTGTGCAGAGGCGACGGAGTCTCTGCGCGTTTTAGAGATGGAGCGCGTTAAGGGCACAGTGGTGTGGGGAAGATTACCGCTATTCCTCATCATTCTACATACAGCAGTCACTCAAGGAGGTAAAGTACCTGCAATGAACCACCTGTTCAATAATAATAATAAAAAGTGTCTATTCAATGTCGTCATGTAGGCAATTTGCACCGTTCATGTTGTTCTATTTAGATCACTTCTAGTCTTGTTTTTCGCGATGGCACGTTTAATATGAGTTAATCTTAAACGACAAGTTCTTTTTTGAATGAATAGTAACTTTAACCAGCTAACTGAAATATTTCTGAGATTTCAGTAGGGAGCTCATATTTCGATTTGAATGGGTATTATTAGCGTTTCTGCTAGTCTGAATTTGTTCACTTGGTTGGGATTAGTCTCAAGTACAGGCGATAATGCGCTTTAAAGGCAGGAAGGGTAATGGCCAATTTTTAGAGTTTATTCCGCTACGAATTACTTCCATCCGAGTACGTCTGACCCACATCAACAGGATTTGAGGTAGAGTTGAACAATTCTGTCGTTCTAGTCTGTCTGTATTTAATTTGTCATCACCATGCTATGATGACAGATTGATGAATTAACTTGGCTGAGTTTTCTCCTGTTGAAATCCTTCACGGGCTATTTATGATGTCATGTTAAAGTGTGCGCGTGAACTTTGGCGGTTTGCTGCGGAACTTTTGACGTTAGCTTGAGAAGTAATTGAATGGGTGATCGCCGAGCACCACCAGTAGATTAAAATTCCAGCAACTACACTGGAGGTTTTAACGTCGATGTGCGCTAATAATACTGTCGATTCAATGCATTAAGAATAGTGGCTTGTTCACTCTGGTGACAGAGGCAACTCGAAATTGGAATTAATTTACACATATTAACAGTGGTCACAGGCAATGTAAGATATGCCTAAACAATAAGAACACTTTACAGCCAACCCTGTCATTCATACTATGCCCCATTTAAGTAGGCTACTTTTACAAGTTTCTTGCAAAATGGGTGGTAGTAGGCCTAGGCTACTGGAAAGATGGTTTTGTGGGGGACTGCAGGAATCCTTGTGAAGGCCTTGTGTAATCCTGCTCAGATATGGCCCTTACATTATTGTGTGTGTGTGTGTGTGTGTGTGTGTGTGTGTGTGTGTGTGTGCTGTAGAGTTAGGTATGAGGCTTTTTATCCAGTACAGCCATACCGTAAATGTTGCCTTAGGGACTGTCTCAACCCTGCAGGAGATTGTCTCTTGCAGATTCTGGTGTTGAAGTCTATAGCAGGTACCCTAACAAGTCCTGACAAATGGTGTTGCCTCATTAGACATTCAGACACTTCAGTGTAGGCCAGTGATGAGACTCTGATCTGGTTTGGCTCTGCGGGTTGTTTAAGTTAATGTGAATATTAAGTTTCCTGTAGAGGACAGATAAGAGCAGTGAGTGAATGAGACAGGGGTTTTGCTCACCTGAGTTGAGAGCACATAAATGAAGATAAAGGGCTGCAGTACACCACCACCCTCTGGACACTTCTGTTGTGATACTGTCTGTGTGTGTGTGTGTGTGTGTGTGTGTGTGTGTGTGTGTGTGTGATTCCTGAGAATTAAACTTGTGCTTGTGTTGTTCCTACAGCACAGCACTAAAAAAACACCTACTGAGTAGTTTAATTCATAGGAATCACACACACACACACACACACACACACACACACACACACACACACACACACACACACACACACACACGCACTTACTAAATACATACCTGTACCAGGTCACTTTGGTTACAGTTGTCTGTTAACTGCTAAACAAATAAATGGAAATAATCTTTGTCCATGTAGGAGACACATCTCCGTAGGAGACACATCTCTGTAGGAGACACATCTCTGGCATATGCTGCTGCCTATTTACAGCATGTGACTTGTGCATTCGTTGTCTGTTGTCACATGTGACGGGCTGAGCTGAGGAAGAAAGGCTTTCTTCAGCCCCTCCACAGCTCCAGATTCCTCTGTTCTCTTTTACACCCTCCACATTTTTGATCTCCCTAAACATTAAAAAAAAAAATCTCACTCAAAGGGTCCGGAAGAGGGAGGTTTGTTTTCATTTCTTACAGTGTGTCTGCCCTTCATTTACATTTGCGTCCTGCGTGAACCCCGCCCCATCATATCTCTGTCGTGGGACTGAGATTCAGGAATTCGTACGCTCAACTGTCTACAGAGTAAAACAGACTTTGTTCTCCTTTCATCTCAGCCCAAATTAGTTCAGCAGTGGAAATAGAAAGTGAGCACGAATTAAAAACGTATCAAAGGGGTGGGAGGTCGGTGCGGTGGTGTGTGTGTGTGTGTGTGGTGGGGGGTAGTGGGGGGTGAGTAGTAGAGCTCACATCCGGTCTGAGGCCCTCTGATGGAAAACTTAAACACAGAGTTACAGGGGCTTGTTTTGTCTTTTTTCTTTCTTTCTTTCTTTCTTTCTTTTTTATTTCTTTCTTTCTTTTTAAAAAGTCTTTACAAAAAAGAGCTCGCTTCTTTAAACAGACCCTCCCCACTGGTGAGGAATTTTGCTATCATTCACTCTGAGGAGCTACGAGGAATTTCCCTACATATTATGATTGTTGATTCAACTCAGCATCACCTAAAGGAGTGCCTCTCTCCAATCTACAGCCAACTGTAAACATCTGGAGGCCAGAGAAAAGCCCCCCACCACCACCACCACCATATATCTGAACATCAGATGGCCCCTGCTGCCTTTCGGTACACTCATGATGGAAATCCTCATTATTCGAGGGGACCCGCATCCTAATTCAGCTCTGCTATTATTCCTGCCAGGCCCATGGCAGACAACAAGGAGCCCTTATCGCGGGCTCGTATATCACGGACATGCTCGTTTGGAATTTCCACGTTTATCTTCCTTAAACCATCTGCGACCCCATGTTAAACAGTACGAGACGTATAACAGGACCAGTAGAGCTTGTCTCTGCCTACTTTTACCTAGGGGGCCAGAGAGAGAGAGAGGGAGAGAGAGAGAGAGAGAGAGAGAGAGAGAGAGAGAGAGAGAGACATAGTTTATAGATATCCGTTTGTACACCTGGCTGTAAAACATAGGATGTAGCATGTAATATTTATGCCTCAGTGGCACGCCTAGCCCACCCACCTCCCACACGGCGTACGCCCAGGAGGGATGGAGAGAGGGAGGACCACGCCGTGGAAGAGGGGAAGAGCCCTACTGGGGCCTCACGGACATCAAATGCAGGTCCGCGGTGAAGACATTGGAAATACTGGAAAAACAGTCATTTTGTTTTCGTTGGTTGCTGCAGAACACACAGAGGGAGCACCAGGGGTAGGCAGGGTTGGGGTCTGTGTGAAGTGTTTTTTTTGTGTGTGTTTATGTCTGTGTATGTGTGTGTATGCTTGTATGTGAAATTCCCCATTATGGAGTTTGTGTGTGAGAGACTGGGTTTGAGTGTGCATATGTCTCTGTGTTGGTGTTTTGGTGTATATTTGTGTGCAAGTGTATACTGTGTGTGTGTGTGTGTGTGTGTGTGTGTGTTGGTGGACTGAGAAGGAGCAGAGTGGAGGGGGAGCAGGTGTTTCCTCCACAGGCCCAGCAGTGGTGGGAGAGTCTGGCCGCCGTGCGGTGAGCAAACACGGGCTGAACAAACTGCGGCAGGAAGGAGAGGAGGAGAGGAGAGAAGAGAAGAGAAGATGAGGAGAGGAGGAGAGGAGAGAAGAGAAGAGAAGAGAAGATGAGGAGAGGAGGAGAGGAGTGAAGAAGAGAGAAGAGACGTAAAGAAGAGAGGAGAAGAGAGGGGAGAGGGGAGAGGAGTAGAGAGGGGAGAGGAGAGAAGAGGAGAGGAGTAAAGAAGAGAAGGGAGAGGAGAGGAGAGGAGAGGAGGGGAGTAAAGAAGAGAAGGGAGAGGAGAGGAGAGGAGAGGAGAGGAGGGGAGTAAAGAAGAGAAGGGAGAGGAGAGGAGAGGAGAGGAGAGGAGAGGAGGGGAGAGGAGGAATGGCAGGGCAGGGCTCAGGACCATCAGGCCAGCAGCGTGGGGAGCAGTGAGGGGGAAAGATGCAGATGCAGGGCCCGACTCACCATGAGGGCTCTCTCCAAACACGTCAACTCCCACACCCACTCACAGAAGTACACACACACACAGAAGTACACACACACTTTCACACACTCACACACCTTCACACTCGCCTCCCGGCCAGCTGACCCACATTCTGCTCTGGACTGAGTCACCGATCAAATGCCACTGTGTCCCAGTCACTGCAGCCGAGCGCCAGAAGTGTGTTCCAGCAACACGGAAACACAAACACTTCCCTACATGGGGCCAGAATCCCACTCATCTTCCCTCTCACTCACTCTCTCTCTCAGCTCTTATGCTCTGCTGGGGTGGGCCTGGGCCTGGATCTGGACCTGTCACTGGGCTGTTGGCTGTGAGCGAGGCACTTGCAGATGCTTGGGCCGCGGTTCTGGTTCTGGGGGAGGCGTGATTAGCGGAGCTGTGGGCCGATGTGGACTGGATCCCGAACTCTCGCTCTCGGGTCCCCGAAGCGCCGGTCTGGGCGACTCCTGGCTGCGGCGCTAAGTAAAAGCAGATTCCGCTCCCACTCGATCCTCGCAGCTCAATCAACATGATAGATATCTTAAACTTGTACTTTAACAGCATGACCCATTTCTCTCCTCCTTTATGTTGCACCCCTCTCTCTCTTTTTCTCTCTCTCTTCTGTAGTATATATGCCAGTGTATGTTGGTCTGTGTGTATGGTTGTGTAAATGTGTGTGTGTGTTTAGTGTATGTTTGTATGTTGTATGTTTGTATGTATATGTGCATGTATGCGTGCAGGCATGTATGTGTAACATATATAACACATAGCAAATATTTGGTATATGGCGCCCTTTCTCTCTGTCTCTCTGAATGTCTACCCCCCCTCCCCCCTTCTCCTCCCCCCTCTACCTCCAGCACTCCCTCAGCTCCATTGTTAGTAAGTCAAACCCAGAAGCGTTTGCTGGTGACAGAAGCCGGGGCGAGACGGGAGCTGCTGAGAGACGGGAGCGCTGTAGGGCAGAGCCTCGTCCAGCCTCGTCCAGCCTGGTCCAGCCTCGCCGTCGACGAGCTGTTTGTACAACAGTGTGCACGGGGGAGTCGTCGTGTCGTGTTTTGGGGTGCTCGATGGATGCTTGCTGAGTGCGGGCTAGTAAGGGGTTCGTTTGGGCGTGTCCTGGGGTCCCATTGTTACCTCAGGGTTTTGTGTTGCTTCACTGCCTCCGCTGTCCGCGCGGCCTCGCTCTGAGTCATTCGGGGTCAGAGGTCAGTGAGGGAGCGAGGTAATTCAATTAAACCTGTCCTTCTCCAGAAGCCAACAGACAGCCTCAGTTTCTCTGCCTTTTGAAAGGGCCCAGTTTTTTTCCACGTCGCTGTTTTTTGCCATCAATTTGTTACGCTTTTATTTTGTCCTTCTTGTAGGGTTACTTTGAACTATTTATTTATGGCACTGACATAAAGGACTTTTTGTCTGACTTTGTCATAGACTCGTCTGAAGAAATTATTTAAATCCCTAAAAAGTGCTTTAGACTAGTGTCTCTCTTGACCGTCTCTAAATAGCAGGGTGTGGTGTGTTAGAAGTGGACAATGACGGTCTCTTGCCGGTAGGCGTGACACTGATTTTTAACAGTGTGGTATTGTTTCTGTGGTTGGGGCTTTTAAACCAGGGGAGGAGGTGTGTGTGGGACTCCTGCAAATGCAATTATGCTTTATGTACACAGTAGTATGGTGGCTTAATGTGACCAAAGGCAGACTAAGTCTGCTGAACAGTGTCCAAATATCACCAACCATCCAAGTCTCTCAAAATGTGCACTTATCCTGGAAATGAAGTGACAGTAATGTGCTATTTTAGGAGAAAGATTACTCAGGAAAGCAGTTGTTTTTAATGATTCTTCTTCTTCTTCTTCTTCTTCTTTATTTTAGATAGACAGACAGGCAGACAGACATACAGATAGATAGATACAGTAGATAGATAGATAGATATTTTATGTATCTCAAGGAAATGTAGGCATCCAGAACAAAATAGCACTCACAATACTATACAGATGAAAAATAGAATTGTCAAATGATAGACTATCAACCAGATTTCAAATACACCATGATGTAGTTTACTCCAGAGTATGTGTCCATGGAGGTGACTGTAAAAATGAACAGTATAAACTGGTTACCACCAGTACAGCAGTTACCATTATAGCAGTTTAGCATTTAGCTAAAGGCTACCAAAACCAGTGTCAACTTCCTTTCCCGGTTGACACATTTCTGTCACTCTGTTAGTTCTTGAGTATTATCTTACCTAACACACCTGAGGAAGTGCAGTCTGTTTTCAGGAAGTCAGCCTATCATCATATATCACCATCCCACACTCACTGTACATAAAGCTATGAATTAGTGGTTAGACCATGTGACAAGATAATTGTTGTAGGAGATTTTTGTGGGTATTACCAGCCTGGTCCCACAGCGGTGTGTAGTCCTGTTGGTACCTGCTGAGCAGACTACCTGTAGGTAGTCCTCCATTCTGGGGTCCGACAAGGACAGAGAACACACAAAGTGAGCCAGTTCTGGTGGTTTGGGGGCTGTGGTTTTGATGGTCTCATAAAAAGACCTATGTATGTGTATACTTTTTTTCAGCTCTTGCAGAAACACAATGGCAGCCCGAGGAACATGAGGGAGCGTTATTAGGAGTAGAGTTCACGATTGTGAAAGATGAACCTATGCTATAGCAGGCATGTGAGTGTTGGTAAGCAGCATCTTGGTGCTGGCATGCGAGGGGAGAGCTTGAGATGCCTCCAGATTCAGATCTCTCCACCAAAGCATGGCAGAGGGCCACCTGCTTAGACTCTCATGCTCTTTACGACAGCAGCACAGAAACATTCCCCAGCTCTGTGTAAATGCCCCCATGGAGCTGCTGCTCTGTGGGAACAATGGAAAAAGTGTGTGTGTGTGTGTGTGTGTGTTTATTTGTTTGCACGTGCATACTGTATTTGTATTTGTATTTTGTGTGTGTGTGTGTGTGTGTGTGTGTGTGTGTGTCTGAGTTTTGTGTGTGAGAAAAATTATAAGACTTACAGTTACACTACCTTCATGAGAAGAGAATCTGTCCGCCATCTATATTAGTCAGAGCGGGTGTTGCTGCGTGTGAGTAACCCTGGGCTGGTATACTGTTCATGATTGGCCTCCCCAGGTCCCTCATGCACTGCAAACAGCTTGATATCTTGCACAACTCTTTTGGAACTTTAACCTATTTCATTTTCATGAATCTTCCTTTCATATTTCATCACAACTAAAATAAGTTAAACCAATGTGAGAATTAAAAAATGTTTATTTTGAATCATTTAGCATATTTCTCCCGGGGGACTCCGGCTATCCTGGCTTGACTGTCTCGGCCTTTGTGTGAATTTGGCTGTTTGTTTAGGAGTGTGTGAGAGTGCAGACATGCAGCATGTGAGGATCTGGCAGGTCACTGTGAAAATCATTCTCGCCGGGGAAGGGAAATTCCCCCCCCCCCCATTCCATCCCGATGTTCTGGGTACTCGGTCCCTCCAGGCCTCGGTCTGCTTTCATGGGCCTGTGGACAGACGCTGCCAGAGGCTAGCTGTTTCACAGGAGCGCACCAGTTAAACCTCTCCTGCTGATGCTGAGTCACCTAATTAGCCAGCTGCATCTTGGGATATCACTTTTCGTCTTCTTTGCCACAGTGTTTTGTTTATATCCGCGAAAACCCCATGTGTGAATCCTCCTTTGCTTGGCTGCGTTTTGCTTGTAATCATATTATAATTTTTTTTTTTCCATGTCCGAAGGTCAAGGGGGCATTGAGTGTTTTCACAGGACAGAGGTTTTCATTGGCCGAAGAAGGCTTCAGAGGGATGGTTGGGGCTCTCTTGGGTGATTGAGTTAGCATGTTTTCCATGGAGATGTCAGGTGTTCTCTTTGTCACATAGGATGCCAAGGTCTCCTAATGTGGTTCATACAGCCACTTATTAAAGGAGAATTCCGGCAATTTTTCACATAGATCTCTGTTTCACCGCTATGTGCTATACTCTGGGGCCATGAACATGGGGTCTCTTGAACATGCTCCCAGAGTGTAGCACTATAGCTCCAGCCGTTGGCTGTAGCATCTTGAGCTAGGTACAACTGACTGTTTTAGTTTTTTTTCCCGTATCGACAGTACTTGGTGACCACGAGAACCAGAGATCTATATGTGAAAAATCGCCGGGATTCCCTAACAGATATAGCACTGTATTTGAAGCAGAAGTCCTATAGAATAGATGAATATAGTCATATAAGTAGTGATATCTATTGAAAATGCAGTATAGTTCAGCAGTGAAACTGCTGTGTGTGCACTTGTGTACACTTTAGATTGTTGTTTGCAGGAAGTTAACTATGGGATTATTTATTTACAGAAATTGTTTTTCTCGTCAGAGGCTGTCTTGACTGTAAATAAGTACCTGATGTTTCCCATTGTGTCTTGTTATCCGTGGCCATGGCCATTTACAGGCTTGTTGCTACGCTTTGTGCACGAGAACCGAGCAGAAGCACATAAAAGGCATGCACCGTGCAAATAAATTACACCGTAAAATGCACAAGGCTTTTTCATGCCTGGCAAAGGGGAGAGGGAGACTTGGCATTTGGCAAATGGTGCCCACATGTTTAATTAATTTTGAGTTGGTTGTGTGTGTGTGGGGGGGGGTAGTTTGTGTGTGTGTGTGTGTGTGTGTGTGTGTGTGTTTGTCTGGGGGGTAGGTGATGAAGGAGAAATGGAGGGCAATTGAAATTTAGGGCTCTTATTTCATTTTAATCCCCAGAATGCTTTGGATTCCTAAATGCTGAATTCTCACAGAAAGAGCCAGACACTCATCCCTCAAGTCTATGGCCAAGTTAAGTAGGGTGAGTTTAGTGGAGTTCAACATCCGACACACTGTTAAGTTTGTGTGTCAGGAGTGCAGGAAAAATGCACTTTTGTTGCAAGGTAAATCTGCCTCCCAGGAGAGCGGACGCCGGTTTTGACATTTTAAGACGAAGAGTTGGGACGCAGATGGAGACAGAGGGAGAGATTGTAAGAGTGAAAGGGCTACGAGACAGAGTCTAAGCCTGAGAGACAGAAAAAGAGAGAAATACAAGGGAAGAGAGACAGACAGACAGAGAGAGAGAGAGAGACAGACAGAGAGAGACAGACAGAGAGGGAGAGATAGACCGAGAGGGAGAGAGACAGACAGAAAGAGAGAGAGGGAAAAGGAGCATGATAGAGGACTAAGAGGGAATCAGAAAATAGAGCCCTTGCAATAGAGAGAAAGAGATGGAGAGAGTCAGGAGGGTAGAAAGAGAGACAACTAGAATGAGTAAGGATGAGCTACACCAGGCACGTAACTGAAACGTTCCGTTCACGTTGCGTCTGCTGCAACAATTAGCTTCCACTGTAATCAATGGAAGTAGCTACACCAGACGTGATAGCGGCGCGTACTAAAGAAAAAAATACACCCTTCATCTAAAATGTATTTTACACATAGCGTATGCTGCAACAATTAGCTTCCATTACTTAAAATGTATTTTACACATAGCGAACGGAATGCTTCAGTTACACGCCTGGTGTAGCTTCCCTGTCAGAGAAACAGAAAGAGAGACAGATCAAGAGGTAACAACGGCATGCATCTCTGGGACGAGAGGGGACATATCCCTTCCTCCCTCCTTCCCTGGTGATGGCCTCAGGCAGGTGTCAGCTGTCAGGTGTGGCCGCAGTCTGATTAAGGAGCGCACTCAGTGCCACGACTCCATCCGTCTATCCCATAATAATACCCACAGAAGGCCACCTGCTGGCCTCAAGTGAGTCAGACCACATCCAGACTGGAACTCCCAACAACAGGAAGTAGTCAGTGAGAAAAACAGCAGCCAAAAAAAGGCAAAAGAAAGCAGATTTGCAGTTCTTAGGACTTGGCCGGAGCTCAACACAATATCATTAGCTCAATCTTCCCCGTGTCTGCCAGCACTGTCGCCGACACAGCGGCATACATCTGCAAGATATTTGAGCGAATGTACCATGTAGCATGTGAGTTGTTTTGAAACAAAGTGGGGTGGAGGGATTTGTGAGCAAACAACATTCAATCACACCCCTCCATGATGTAGATCATTGGTTTGGCGCGGCCCTGATGGCTGTTGCCAAATGAGATGGAAACGTTAGAGATGGCGGCTAATGGGTTCCTCTCGCTCTCCCGTAAACAGCCAATCTGGTGGACGTGCTGCGGGGGCTGGAGCTGTCGGACAAAATGGTGGGTGTTTCCGTGGAGGCCGGCCTCTGCACCAACAGGAAGGACACCGAGGAGGTGGACTACGCTTTCAGGATAGACAAGAGAATTCAGCTCAGTGTGCCAACCAAGCAGCTCTTCCCAGGTTGGGCCACTTCTTAAGCCGATTTTGTCATCAAGTTTTACTCAATTTTTAATGTCATCATTTTACTCAATGCACTTTTACATAGTTATGCTGGATATGCAAGGTCAAATCTATAGACAGCATGTGTACACATATAGATCAGAATGTGAATATGAACAGAGTCATCAGTTTAGTACATTTAAGTACAATGCATTCCATGACCCAGCAAGTTACAGAAAGTATTCTAAGCACAATGACAAACACTGCCAGAATTTGCATGGCTAAATTACTGAAATTAAACTATATTACATGGCTATACTACTTATTACTTCCATGGCTATATTACTATGATGTGCCCAAATGGCTTTGGTCACATACATTGTTGAATCTAGCATGGAGAATGTAGAATCTTTTCTGGGAGAGTTTTTGATTTCTGACTGTTTTGTTCCCTTTGGTTGTATCTAATGTGAAGACAGATGAGATTTTTTGTTTCTGTGCCTCATCCCTCAGACTCTCCCTTCCCGGAGGACTTCTCGGTGATGGCGACGGTGCGGGTGAAGAAGCGCTCGCAGTTCTTCCTGCTCTCGGTATACGACGAGCAGGGCATCCAGCAGGTGGGCCTGGAGGTGGGCCGCTCGCCCGTCTTCCTGTACGAGGATCAACATGGCCAGCCCTCCCCCGACCTCTACCCTATATTCAAGAAGGTCAACCTCGCCGACGGGAAGTGAGTTAGCTCAAATGGACTAGCCTTGTTCACACCAGACTCTTCTCAATTGAGAGTGGGTCTGGAAAAGGTTCACTGACTTTAGACTTCCAGCAGGGGTGTAACTAGCTAATGATAATAATAATAATTACCAGTTTGCAACAAAGCATTAAACAGTATTTTACATAAACAAACCTCATAGCATCATAGCAACAGATAGAGGTTGGACACTATTGTTTCAGAACAGAACAGAACAGAACTATATATCTACGGCTCTCATTTACTGATAATGAGTGCAGCCACACATCCAACTTGGAATTTCAAACTCTGGATACTCTGGGTTTGAACGAGCTTACGAGTCGGGATATAACTTTAGGGGGCGTTCCATTTACAACTTCCTATTAGGAGCTTTGTCAAACAATTCGGTGAGCGACTTGGAACAAATGGAATGCGGCATAACTATCACACTATTACTCTATGAGATCTTGCACAGCCTTGAAACTACCTCTAGCACAGTTTCTCTCAATGAACCTTAAAGATGCTAACTATTGATTTGTGTTGTTTTTCCCAAAGCTTTCGCCCAGAAGAATCACACCTTTACTTAGCGTACTGAGAGGACTCAGCTGTTGCCCTGCAAGCAGCGCCATTCCAAAGGAAATGCACGATAGCTCTCCCTTGTTTGCACATTGGTTGAATTCTTACACATATAAAAGAACAGAGAGTCCAAAAGTGCAAACATTCAGCTACTCTTTACTCAGCTTTCATGGGAAATAACAGCCGGGGACCCGAAGACACACACTGTGTTTGCTGAGTAGAATTGTTTCCACAACCAATGTTGCCTTAAGTGGGTCAAGTCAACACATTTTTATAACTAAGTGTTTGCAGAGAGGGTATAAATTTGACTTGAATTTAATTGATCTCTGACCTATGGGGTATATAGCATTAGCTGATGACACTACGCAGACGACCTTTTCACCTTTGCTGCTTTATGGCCGTGAAAACCATGCTCAGATGTGACATGATCTACCTCTACATCAACAACCCTTACTTTTTGCCAGCACCGTCAAAAGAACCTAAAAGGAGTCCAATATGTAGGATCAAAGAACAGCGCACAGTGTGGCGACATAGACTCAATTGAACCGGCCTCTCCACGGTAGCCTTGTCTGACACACATCTCCTCCATCTCTCCAGGTGGCACAGGATCGCCTACAGCATCCGGGGCAAGTCCATCACCCTGTATCTGGACTGTAAGGAGGTGCAGACAACAGAGCTGCCCAGAGGAGACGGCCCCGTCGTCAGCACAGATGGAGTCACAGTCTTCGGGGCCCGTCTGCTGGATGAGGCTGTGTTTGAGGTGAGACCCCCCCCCCAGACTCTAAAGTGGCTGGCAGCAGGTTTTTCTATTGTTTTCTATGGTTCGGCAGCGGAACGGTGGCAGCGTTGTGTTAGGTGGGGATCACATTGGCCAGCGGCAAGCATAACGCAAATCTCAGACCCTAATAAGTTCTATCTCGTTCCTAAGTAACACAAACGGTTTGCCTAAACTGACAATTGAATACGCTCGTATTGTCATCACGCAGCTTGTTCAACGCTAGTGTTCCTGGTCAGTGGAGCGTTAAGTGTGTTGTAACCAGGGCTCCGAACCGGTTCAAGGAACGAAAACGAAAACCGAAAACGAACGGAATTTTACGGAATTTTACGAGGAGCGGAAACGGAAACGAAAACAAAATGGTCTTCAACTGTTCCGGAACAGAAACGTTATTCTGAAATCCAAAAAAACGGTTAATAACGGGGTTTTTTTCCGTTCTCTATATAACAGCTTAATAATTTGATTTCTGCAGTTTGAAATAAAAAAAACGAATAAATGGACCTTTGGTCCAAATGGGTATATTTTGTCTTGCTGTTGTAATGTAACCTATCCGCCTGCCACTTCGATCTTAGGCCAGCTCGTAGCGTCGGCCAGTGTTTCTCAAAGTGTGGTCCGGGGACCACTGGTGGTCCGCGAGCTGTTGTAAAAAATAATATAGATGCGTTGTTTGCAATATTGAACCAACTTGTATGTAAATCCAAAGTTCTGCAATACTGCCTATGTAAGCTATGCCAATTTAAATCATATGAATCCTCTGACACAATAAGCAAGGTGCAAAGACAATAAGCAAGGTGGGTTCAGTGAGTAGGCCTATTGTGTCTATTAGCTATGTGGTCCGTGAGGTTTTTTCTAATGGTTAAGTGGTCCTTGGTCTGTAAAAGTTTGAGAAACACTGGCGTAGGCTACTGAAACTGATTTGGAAATTGTTTGTAGCCTATGCGTAATAGCCTATTTTGCCTGTCCACGCCTTGTCGTTTTAAAGTCGGATTTGAAATGTTTGCTAATTATAGCCTATTCTATGTAGCCTATACGAGTTAAACAGGAAATTTGAGATAGGCCTTGTCAGCAACAGACAGGTTCGTTTATAAACAGGGTTGGAATTATAGCGCAAGCCTTTGAAGATCTCCATATGGATAAAACTCCAAAAGGCTACAACCAGGTAAGGAGTTTAGCACGTATCCAGAAATATTTTTGATAAGAAATTATTTATAGGCATAGGTTAGGCCTACAGTAAGTCTGTAGGCTATGGGATGGATAGCCCATCTGAATGTTTTTGGATGCCGCCTGTGATTTATTATTTTTGGCCATAGCTACGGTATAGGCTAAATCAAGGGGAAATAATGAGTAGCCTACGTCTATTCTAAGGTAAAGTCCACAAAAATAGACTTGATAGGCCCGCCAAACACTGCCGGAACTTTAAGAACGAACGATATTTTGCGTTCCGAACCGGTTCAGGACCGATATGTTGGTGGCGGAACGCATGCAAGAACGAAAACATAGGCCTATCTGAACCGTTCGGAACGGAACGTTTGAAAAATAATTTCGTTTTCAAGCCCTGGTTGTAACGGCATCTTCTGTTGTATTCTGCTCCTAACACCTTCACTCTGATACTGAAAATCTCGCTTGCCCAATAATAATAAGAATTTTAACACACACATAAATCCCTCTCTATTAAAACATGCTGATTCACTAGGTTCAACACCCAACCGGGTCCGTGTAAACACTAATTACTAGGGCTGTCAATCGATTAAAAAAAATAATCTAATTAATTACAAACTCTGTGATTAATTAATCTAAATTAATCGCATATATAATGTTTGCTGTGAAAGTATTTTAAATATTTAAATTCAAATGAATCATTGAATAATCAGCATTAGTGACATTAAAGTTCAAAACTCTTTTATTATTATTATTTTCACTGTTCAAATAAAGTTTTTTTTTTTTTCACATACAAGGCATTTCAGGCCACAGATATAACCTAGGGGACACAATGAAAATTAATTAACACTCCCCTCAATGTCAACACTTATTTCTTTACATTGATGTGCGACTATACAGTAGAGTTGATGAACTCCGGTGATATGCAAATTCCTTGCTGCAGACATTGCAGAGGACTTTATTTTCAACACTTTATATTTTATCAACATCATCAGGCCATTTTTTAAAAGTAAATGTTCCAATAAATGATCCAGGCAGCACGTTTTCTTCTCTCTCCTTCATTTTACAGTCTGACTAGAACGGCTCGGGGTCAAAGGTCATACGGAATCGATTAATCTGCACTAATTTTTTAAATTAATTTTTTCTCAAATGAATTAATCGAAATTAATCAGTTATTTTGACAGCCCTACTAATTACATTAACAATAGCGGCAGGTTCAAACACACCTAGGAAAATAGCTGCCCGATAACTGTCCAAAGTGCGTTGCAAGATGGCCGCCGAACAGGGCTCCTGTCTAGTATTGACCCTCCAGAGTGTTTCAGTGTTCCCTGATGCTACACCACAGTTTCAAGGATTTAAGGATTCAAGGAATCATTATTGTCATTGCAACATTTACATGTGGGAGCGAAATTTAGTACTCAGGTCCCGTTTGATTAAACAAACACTTATGTGTGCTTATTATAGCAATGACTGTATACAGTCATTAGCTTACATACACGGCATGCTTATTCACTGCTTATATACTCACTACTTTATTATGTTACTAGGAGGTTTGTAATGTCCATGTGTATTTCTGTAATATTTTTAAATGTGTACACCAGGGTTGTGCAAAATTCAAATTGCAATTCTGCTTCCCGTTTGCTACCTCAATTGAAATCCAAGTGAAATACAAGAATTGAATTGGAATTTAATAGCCAGTCAATTCTGGAATTTTGCACAACCCTGGTTTACACCTTGTTATGTAACTTAAGAACAGCAGAGTCCTCTGACTCTGCAGGCAAACACACGATCATTTAAGTGACGTGTGCTTTTATGCTTTGCGTCGTGGTGGCAAAGCTGTGTGTGCATACTGTAAGCAAAGCTGTCAGGCTTTATTTTCCCCTGTAGCTGGAGGCATGGATGACTTTTATGGTTCTGTCCCAGACAGAGCTATTTGAATCTCCGCTCCAGAATAATCAGTCTTGAAAGGATCTTACATATTTTAGGTAGCAGAAGTGAGCCAAATAGGAGTTGTTTGTTGTAACTTGCACGGGTGATGGAGTGCCAACATTTTTATGAGCCGTTTATGCCCTGGAAGTATAAACTATGTAACAGTCAAATAAACCTTGATATTGGGCCAGATCCCATAGCCTACCATTGGTTTGGAGGCTTTTCAAAACTACCTTAAGTAGCCATGATCTGTTTGTAGTGACCGGTTTTCATACTTTCATACTTACAATGGCACATTTTTTTTCTCTCATAGTTTACGAATATGAATAGTACTTGTTTAAAATTGTATCATGAACACACACATCAGAAAATGACTTCACACATTGCAGATTGTGAGCCAAATAGGAGTTGTTTGTTGTAACTTGCACGGGTGATGGAGTGCCTGCATTTTTATGAGCCGTTTATGCCCTGGAAGTATAAACTATGTAACGGTCAAATATACCTTGATATTGGGCCAGATCCCATAGCCTACCATTGGTTTGGAGGCTTTTCAAAACTACCTTAAGTAGCCATGATCTGTTTGTAGTGACCGGTTTTCATACTTTCATACTTACAATGGCACATTTTTTTTCTCTCATAGTTTACGAATATGAATAGTACTTGTTTAAAATTGTATCATAAACACACACATCAGAAAATGACTTCACACATTGCAGATTGGCTTTCGTTTACCCGCCATTTTAAATCTGGAAAAAAAGCAAGTAATCTATTACATTTATAGGGGGTTTGCCAAAGCAGTCATTTAAGCTAATTGAATTCTGATTAAGCTAAACTGTAATTAAGTGCTCCCTCATTTCAAATAATTAGGCATGTTTTGGAAGTACGCAGCATAATGTTCAAATGGCTAATTATCAGAATGTACTGTGTGCCGGGGGTAACAGGATAAATGCTACCGCTAATGGAAGCCATACCCGATGAGTTTGTTTTGCAATTGGATGCCACTAGCATTCAATCACATGGGGCCAAGTATTTTGTTTCCAGTTTTGTGTGTGTGAAAGAGACTGAACTATATAAACTGTATGTGTGTGTGTGTGTGTGTGTGTGTGTGTGTGTGTGTGTGTGCGAGAGAGAGAGAGGGGGCGAGAGAGAGGGGTACTGTCAGACATTACAGCTACATATGAAGTCATTATACAAATAATCAAGCTTGTCTTTCTGTCTTTCTCTGTCATGTGAAACCAGCATTGAGACTCTAAAAACACACACAGCTAAACTTGTATGCTACACATCCCTAACCACAGCTCTGTGCTGCGCCATGTTTATCTTAAACTGCCGTTAAGGAACCATTTTTGTAGAACCTGAAAATCCTAAGGTATGTTCAGTATTCAAAATATACATGTATGGAGGTCGTCTCTGTGTCTGTGCACGTGCAGCCACTGAGCCTGTGTGTGTCATGACAGTGCCGGACAGTGATGATGAGAGGGGGGCAGACCGTAGGGGCAGTGATGAAGAGAGAGAGAGGCAGACCGTAGGGGCAGTGATGGAGAGAGGGGGGCAGACCGTAGGGGCAGTGATGAAGAGAGAGGGGGGCAGACCGTAGGGGCAGTGATGGAGAGAGGGGGCAGACCGTAGGGGCAGTGATGGAGAGAGGGAGGCAGTCCTGGCACTGGGCCTGTGGCTGTTTGGAAAGATGTGTGTCATTAAGTGTGTTGCAATTCCACTTGTCCACTGTTTCCACTACCTTGATATCTTCACTTTGTCAGCTGGGGTTATCTGTTTGAGTGTCCTCATGTGTTTTGTGTGTTTGTCAGCTGGGTTATCTGTTTGAGTGGACAAATGGATTTTGTTTCTGTCCAGTATTTTTTATTTATTTTTGCTTTCAGAAGACCCTGTCCGAATTTTAATTCAGATGGGCTCTGTGAGAGTGAGTGTGAGTGCTTACCTGGACATCTTGACCAGTTATTGATCCTTCTTTAAGCGGAATGTCTGTTATTTGTCTGTCAGTGCTCTCTGTGCCCTTTGGCAGACAGGCACTTGAGCCTCTGCGTGAAACCTGTCTGAGCTATCTTTGAGAAATCACTGAAGGAGACATCCGATACGGAATGGCCCTCACATTACTGGGTACAGCTTCTGCAAACTCTCTCAAATGTCTGGGTCAACAGTGTGTGTGTGTGTGTGTGTGTGTGTGTGTGTGTGTGTGTGTGTGTGTGTGTGTGTGTGTGTGTGTGTCTGTGTGTCTGTGTGTGTGTGTGTCTGTGTCTGTGTCTGTGTGTGTGTGTGTGTGTGTGTGTGTGTGTGTGTGTGTGTGTGACTGTGTGTGTGCTGGCCGGCTGGCTGGAGGGTGGAACATAAGCATGGTCTACTTTAACCTTGTTTCTGATCTCTTTGTTTCTTGAGCTGGTCTCCTAGCTCCTAGTTAAATGGGGCAGAGGAGAGATCCCATATCTCCCTTTATCCTCAAGGCCTTTTGTCTGCTTGGCTCATGATGGAGAGAGACAGAAAGAGAGAGAAAGGGAGAGAGAGAGGGAGCGAGCGAGAGAATGAAAGAACAGAAAAGACAGGGAAAGATAGAGGAGAAGAGAGAAAAAACAGGAAAGACAGATGGAGGAGGGAAGCAGAGAAGAAGAGAAGGATAAACAGAAAATCAAGTAAAAGGAAAAGGCCAAGAGAGAAAAAGAAGACAAAGAGAAAAAGAGAGAGAGAGAGAGAGAGAGGTGGAGGGAGGAGAGACTGTCTCACAGACTTAATAACAACTGTCTGACTGTCTCCACGGAGACCAAGTCCAGCGGCAGACATGGCCTGAGTACATGTTCTGTATAGGTTAGCCCAGCCCAGCAGCACACGTGTCAACTTCTCCTTTAATGAGTTCACTCAGCCTCCAGCTGTCAATCACCTGACTCATAAACCCTCCCACGCCATTACTTTGACTCACAAACCCCTCCCACACGCAGCTGTTATATCCACAAACCCCTCCCACATATTATGATATCCACACACACGCTTCCTGGCCCCTCTTACTGAGACACACGCCAACTAGCATCACCTCATGTAACCCTTTCATAGTGGACGGCTCCCTGTAGCACTAAATGTTTACCGAGATTAGAGTAGGCCCTCCCACAGTATTCCTCTATAGATGTAGCATGAGGAGGTTTGCCTTTCAAGAGCTTGGATTTATAAATGTATGTTTTTGTTAGTGAGGCGGCCGAGCCTGCCCTGTTGGTCTGAGACTCTCAGTGCGATTAATCTTCATACGGAGAGGCTGTCGGAGCTTTTGTGATGACTAATGCTTTTTGATTACCACCAGGTTGGTCTTACACTTTCCAGCCTCTCCCACAGTAATAGACACAAGAGCACACACACAGACAGACACATAACCCCACACACACACACACACACACACACACACACACACACACACACACACACACACACACACACACACACACACACACACACACACACACAAACACGCACACACACACACACTGTGCTGTCCTTGTGGTTTTAATTTAACTGCATCTGGGTCAGGACTCCCTGACCCTGGGTGAGGCTGGTACTGGGGGAGGTGAGAGTTCGGCCCATTCTCAGGAACTCATACTCCCAGGCCTCCGGTTCCGGGGGGATCCAGGGGCTTGTGTTCCGGCCCAGTTGTCCCAGCGTGGGAGAACCGGCATGGGAGCCTGGGGACTGTGGTCAAAGCTAATGCCTCTATTGCTTCCAGATTGCCTACAAATAGCTAAAGCCCTTTTGGAAAAGGCTTTGGAGAGATGTCAGTGATGTGGTCCATTGCACATCACACACACACACACACACACACACACACACACACACACAAACACTCTCAGTTCTCACACATAGACACGTTTACTCATGCACATATACTCAACACCCACACATACACATACAGTATGCACACACACACACACACACACACACACACACACACACACACACACACGCATTCTCACACACTCATGCATATTAAAGCAAACAGACACCCAGCTCTCTGCAGGCCTAGGCCTGTGTGTTCCTCTGCATCTGTTTTCCTAGACCCAGATAAGATCCAGGCCTGTGTTTGTCAGGCCAGCCCTGTTACTGTGCTCCGATTACAGCAGCCACTTTCTGTCAGTGAGAAGGGAAGTGCTGCATGAGACCCCGGGTTAGCGTCTAGTTGACTTTACTCCTTTGGCCATCAGACAGCGGACTGGATATGTATTGCTATGTGTGCGTGTGCGTGTGCGTGTGCGTGTGCGTGTGCGTGTGCGTGTGCGTGTGAGAGAGATTTCTGCTATGCTGCAGTGGCTGGGTGACAGAGGTGAGATTTGTTGACAAGGCGGTTGTTGTGAATGCACTCCTCTCTCATAATGGCTTCTGACAGAGCGCATTCAGGGGTGTTAGCAGCATGTTTTTTCTCTCTCTCTCTCCCTCTCTCTCCTTCTCTCTCTTTCTCTCTCTCCCTCTCTCTCCCTCTCTCTCTCTCTCTCTCTCTCTCTTCCCTGGACAGCCTCTCTTGGCAAATGTGAACTGAACTTTTTTTGTGCCTATATTGGATTGGTTCGCTGGTGACAGCTGGGCTTTCGTTCTCACAGTCACCAT
>NC_063194.1:3250119-3260119 GCF_017589495.1 Alosa alosa
ACATACATGCATGCAATCACACACAAACACACAAATAAACACACACCTACGCAAGTGCACACACACACACACACAACATCATCTCCCACATCATCCATCAATGAGATACCCAGAAAACATAATGTTTTGACTCCAGGCAAAGTCCCACCAGGATGCCCTTGCAATCTCCCTTCATCACAGAGAGAGTTGACCTTTAACCTTAGGGAAATTCTAAGCAGCCCACCAATCAGACATATTTATGACTCCTTTCTCTCTCTCTCTCTCTCTCTCTCTCTCTCTCTATCTCTCTGCCCCATCTTCTCTGTCGTCTCTATCTGTCTGTAGAAATCTATTGCTTGTGGTTTGGACAGAGAGAGTCTAACCAGGCGCCACATGATGCTCAAGGGAGCTAGAGGTGTCTTTATTTTTCTGTGCTACCCAGTCTTTCTGCGTTGTTTCATCATCTCTGTTGTCTCTCCCATCCGCACCCTACCTCCCTCCCCATGCTGTCCACATAAGGCCCCCGCTTCTCTGTCTGACCACATGATGCAAGGCGACGAGCCCCAGGAAGCGGACAAGCCGGCCAAGAAAGGCTCCAAAAAAGGCCGGAAGGGCAAGAAGGACAGGTCGAAGAAGAAGAGGGACCGCTCGTCCAAGAAGGGCAAGGGCAAGAAAAGAGAAGGAAGGAAGAAGAGGAAGGAGGCTGAGGAAGGGCCCGAGGAAGAGGAGGGCTTCCTGAGGGTGTCTACAAAGATGCCTGATTATCTCGCTCTTGACCCTTCCAGGAAGACTTCACTTCCTGTTTTTGAGCAATCCACACCAGCAATGACCCTAACGAAGGATGCTCCAGAGCTTGCTGGTTTGTCAGAAATCCCAGAGATGCCCACCCATGAGCCTGAATCAAACCTGGAGGACCCCTCAGTGGTGCCCACAGCACTGCCTGAGTCCAGGGTGGAGGTAGACAAAGCAAATCAAGTGTCATTGTACCCCCAACTGCCCCACCCTTCTCTCCCATTCATACCGCTTGAACCCAGCTAACGCCTCCTAACCCCCTCCCACCCTGCTCCCACCCACGCCGCCTCCTCCTCCACCTCCACCTCCACCCATCGCACACTAACCAGCACATGCTGCAGGCCACCAAGGGATACATGGAGTCTATGGTGGACTGCAGCTGGCTAGCACAGTAGAATAGAAATAGGTAGCTGATATTGTATAGTGAAAAACATTTTTAACTCACGCACGACTGAATTGAAATTGGAGGTAGTTGTTCATTATGGGTTCTAATGCTTTTTGTGTGCTGCACTTTGCTATAGTAGAGAGGCAGTATATTACAGCTATGATAAGCTTTTGCGTTTAATGGCATTTTTTGCATGCTTGGCTGAGTTCACAGAGCACTGCGAATCCATTTCAGTGATTACCTTCAGTCATCTACTTCAAGGAGACACATTTGATATCCATCTCAACAGCAGACTAGATTTTGTCTTTCGTGATACGGTCACCATGCCAACAAACCTTTCCAGCCTCTGAAATCATTTTATCTGTAACCACATTAAAGTGTGTGGAAGGATTTTGATAGGGTTCTCCAGAGAGGACCTTTTTTTTTCATCTCACTGCGTATGTTTTTCTTTATGAAATAGATCAGTCATCTAGTCATTTAGATTTTCCCCCTGACAGAAATTCTCTGTAACGCTAACATTAATGGTTGTTTTTTCAACGCTGTCACAGTTTGGCAACCGCATGCTCCCATCACTGCCTCTTAATTAAGTGTAATCTCGCCATTGCCGCTTGTGAAATGATTAATTAGCCGGCTTCCTCACAGGCTTGCTTTAAAGATAACCCCCCGCGTGTTTGATTAAAACCCTGTACTCCACCTGTGTGTCTAACCAGCTTAGTGTGTGTGTGTGTGTGTGTGTGTGTGTGTGTGTGTGTGTGTGTGTGTGTGTGTGTGCGCATTGTGGCATTTCTTCTGTCAGCGACATGGAGACATGGAGACAGTGAGCAAGGCTACTGGGTTTGACCTTTAGGACAGAACGTCCAGACCTGCTCTTTGTCGAGACATGTTGAGCCAAAACAGTTTGTTGTTGCTCAGTTGTCTCCATGGTTGTGGTTGCCATGACATCACTCTGATGTAGTGTGGTCCCATGTGCAGGAGGAGAAGCCAGCGAAGGAGCCGGTGGTGGAGGAGCTGGAGGACGAGCTCTACCGCGACCTTTACGAAGACCTCTCGGTCTCCACGGTAACAGTGGGTCCCAACATCACTGACTACGAGGTACGTTAAATAATCTGGTTAACCTTTTCCACGACAAGCCTCTTTCTGACCATGGAGGCCAATTCCAGTGTTGTGATGTGGCTTCCCAGATGATTGAGTATGATGAGCTGAGGAATGACTCCCAGCTGCAGGAGTACGAAGAGTATGAGGTCTACGATGATCGCTTTGGCCCAGCAGAGAGGGAGGGAGCGCAGACATGGGGCGGTGAGGTATGTGCACACAACCTCAACTACATTCCAAACACACAGGCGGCCGAAGCCTGCTTGCCGCTCCTTCAGCCATGTTCTCCATCTGTGCTTAAAGTTCTAGTGGAGGTTTAGAGGCTCTAACAACTCAAGCTGAAATTGCTTTAGGATAAAACATCTTCTAAATCTTCAGGAGTAAATGTGATTGGTAATTGTCTGTTCCTCTGTGTCATCTGTCCTAGGAGAGACTAGGACTGCAGAAGGGAGAGAAGGGGGAACCTGCCATCATGGAACCCGTAAGTCCCTTTCAGTGCACCATGGAGACCATGCTGTACATTCCATGTGTTTATGCTCAGTTCATGTTCTAAAAAAGCCTTTCTCTATGAAGGCCTACCGTGATTTCCTGACTATTAGCCACGGCATACAATGATTTTGCAAAATTTCTTCAGCTATGAGTAAACGGGGGCAGTTAATATGGTATTAATATGGTTTTGTTTCTTTTATCTTGCATAAAACACTGCCCTGAGGCTTATACACATTGCGGCTAATACACAGGAAATTACTGTAGTCATGCTGCCATAATAAAGCGTGTTTATATGATGGGTTTGTGTCAGAAATGTAAGCCGGGCTCTTCTGATCTCCAGGGCACATCAGTAGCAGGACCACCTGGGCTGCCTGGGCCAGAGGTAGGCTCTCGCTCGGCATCACTCAACCATGAACGCTCCCATGTTGAATCTTAGATTAAGAAAAAGGCATCCCAGACACAAGAAACCCTTTGACAGGAAGGAGGAAGTCAATAAACCAATGAGGGCATCAGTGACCAGTTTTGTTCAATAATGTCATTCTGTCATTCCAAACAACATGTTCATGTCTATGTGCCTTATAGCAATAATTGCCATCACTGTACTTAAGAAAAGAATGTATGTGAATAAACACTGCTTCTGTTCATTCTACTTTTTTTTTCTAACCCATCAACACATTCTTTGTCTGTTGCCTTGTCTCGATGACACAGTAGTTTGAATTGTGTGTGTGTCCCACAGGGTCTCCCAGGCATCCCTGGACCTACAGGCCCTCCAGGACCCAGAGGAGACCCAGGGGACAGGGTGAGTGTGCCCGCGTGGCACAGGCCTTCAGAGGGCCAGATTGCCCTGCCCTAGCAGCCCTAGCGGGCAATCTGAATCAGAATCAATGCTTGGCATGCAGAGAGAGAGAGAGACAACAAGGTTTTGGACGTTGCCACGGGAACCGATTGAAAACAGTCCACAGAGGCATGTTTGTATGGGCGGGATGACCTTTGGCCATGGGGACACAATGGCTCATACTTCAGTTAGAATTAGGGAAGATTAGGTCATACAATCATACACACAGACACACACATACTCTCACACGCACGCACGCACACACACACACACACACACACACACACACACACACACACACACACACACACACACACACTTGTACTAGCTAGACTGAACTTTACAAAACAGAAACAGTTTTGCTGAATTAATTAAACGATTGACAGATGCCTCTGCACTGTAGAGATTAACCTCCCAAATGCCTCGGCTTCTCATGTGCGCTATCTACCAACTCATCAAGCCACTTTACATTCAGCTATTTGCTTCCACGGGTTACGCTAGAAGCACCACTGCAGTATCTCAAGCTTGAGTACAGTGGCGTGAAAGGCATCTTTTTGCACTGCGGATGTCGATCACCTTTGGGTTTGTTTTTTTGAGTGAAACCGCAGCCGTTTATTTCAGCTCTGATCATTATGGAGTACGGCTTCATCCTTCGTGGAGGACGTGTGATTGACAGGGGCTATTATCTCTGGCATTTAATAAGTTCCAGTGAGTTGATAGATAAATTGAGCTTTGATACGGAGGAAAACATTTAGGCTGCCTACAGCATGAGAGAGGAGAGGAAGGAGAGAGAGAAAAAAGCGAAGAAAGGAGAGAGAGAGAGAGGGGTGGGGGTGGGCGGGGCAGAGCGGTAGGAGAAGGCTGTTGAGTGACAGCCTGTGGAGCTGTTTGTACAGTGATCAGGGATCTGCAGGGGAGCGCCGAGTTGAATGGATGATTGGATGTTTGTGTCATGCATGTTCAGTCTCTTTCTCCCATTCACACACACACACACACACACACACACACACACACACACGTCAGATAACTGTGGCTTTTATTCAATCCCTTTCAGGGTCCTGAAGGACGGCCAGGAATGGCTGGGGCTGATGGGATACCAGGGCCTGCAGGCACCCTACTGATGCTACCGGTAAAACCTCAACAGCATCTCAATCTCCCCACTCACTGCACATTTTACATAATTTACATCACTCTCCATACCTGAACTATATTAAGGCAATACATTGTTGAACAGAAGCAGTAGCTAAGTGTAGCCACTAGGGGGAACTGTGACATTATGAAAAATGGACCAGTCAGTCCTGGCAGGTTTGTGGGGCCAATACTACTTTGCTCCCTCCTTCACTTACTCACTCAGTATGTTGATCACATTGACACACACACACACACACACACACATATGTACAGTACATGCACACACACACACACACACACTGTCTTTCTCTCTCTCTCTCTCTCTCTATCTCTCACGCATGCACACACACAACTGCACATATTACTCTAAGAGGTATACACACACTCTGTCTTTATCTCTCTGTCTCTTTCGCTCTCTCACTTTCTCTGTCTCTCTCTCGCTCTCTCTATCTATCTCTCTCTCTCACACACACGCACACACACAACTGCATAAATCAAGAGGTCTCATATACCTTAGTCTTCGCTCAGACACTCTCATCCACTCACATTACCATTATTGCCTGTGGTCTGTGGCCTGTCTGTCTTCTTACACTTATACTACATAATATTTTTCACTCTCACGCACTCTTCATTTAAACACACACACACACACACACATTTTATATACTTTATTTGATTCCACTTTACAAGTCAAGTTACATTAGGAATCAAATCATCTTAATAATCCAGTAGATTAAAACAGTTCATCAATCTATCATGAGTTTTCAGATTCAGGGGTATAGGAAGCATCGTCTCTTCCAAATAAACATGCTTCCTATAATTGCTGATATGGCCATTCATTCTCTGTGAGTAGTTTTTCAAATTGCGTAAAGCCTGCTGATACAGTGTAGCAGGCCGGCGGCAGATGTTGCGGGATAGGATCCAGGACTTGCCATCGGTAAATTTTACCGCTTTGTATCGCTTGTTTGAAGGCTACCTTGATGGTTGTTACTAGACACATAATAAACAGTGATCTGTGATCATAAAATCATATCGGATAATTCTCTACATCACTGTAACGGCGGCAGTTACGACGGTGTGTTGGGCCTAGTGTGGCGTCTTCCCGGCCACACACACACACACACACACACACACACACACACACACATAAACTCATCACTTCATTAACTCTGCTCCTGCTGTGATCCAGTTCCAGTTCGGGGGCGACTCCCAGAAGGGTCCTGTGGTGTCGGCCCAGGAGGCTCAGGCCCAGGCCATCCTGCAGCAGACCAAAGTAAGGCCCCAGCCACCACACACACACACACACACACACACTCAGACACACACACACACACACACACACACACACACACACACACACACACACACACTCAGACATACACACACACACACACACTCAGACATACTCACACACACAAACGCACACCTCCACACACACACATGCCTACATGAAGAATGGCTGAACAATTACAAACAAGATCAAGTATCAAAGGAGACCTCAGTGAAAGTCATTCATCTTGTGGAAGACTATTTTTGTTTTAGCAAAATGTGAAATATGTCATGATTCCATCCTGCACACCGAGGGGCCGAGAGGAGGATAAATCAAGCTGCATGTGAATTGCATTATGGAAACATACCTTAAAGTGACAAGGCATATTTTAAAACTTGAGCTTTTGGTTTACGGTGCCATTTGTCTCCTCCCCCAGCTGTCTCTGAAGGGACCGTCTGGCCCACTGGGCCTTGCTGGACGCCCAGGACCTCTGGTAAGATGTCTCCCGCCCACCCAGACATCACTCAACACAGGCACTGTCCTAATTGGCCATAGTGCATAGTATGTCAGTGATCTCCTTGAAGGTGTCAGTGTATGTCAGTGATCTCCTTGAAGGTGTCATGTTACCTGTAAACAGTTCTAGTCTATATCAGGCGGAGATCTGCCCTGGAGCTTATAGCTTGTGTGTAAGTGTGTGTAGTATCTACCTTTCATTTGCCTCTTGTGTGTGTGTGTGTGTGTGTTGGGATGTGTGTGTGTGATGGGATTGTATGTGTGTACTTGTGTCTGTGAGTGTGTGTGTGTGTGGGGGGCACATGTACAGTATAAGTATAAGTATATATACTCTTTTGATCCCATGAGGGAAATTTGGTCTCTGCATTTATCCCAATCCATGAATTAGTGAAACAGTGAACACACAGTGAGGTGAAGCACACACTAATCCCGGCGCAGTGAGTTGCCTGCAACTCAGCGGCGCTCGGGGAGCAGTGAGGGATTAGGTGCCTTGCTCAAGGGCACTTCAGCCGTGCCTACTGGTCGGGGTTCGAACCGGCAACCCTCCGGTTACAAGTCCGAAGCTAACCAGTAGGCCACGGCTGCCCCCCCTCTGTTTTGTGTGTGTGTGTGTGTGTGTGTGTGTGTGTGTGTGTGTGTGTGTGTGTGTGTGTGTGTGTGTGTGTGTGTGTGTGTGTGTGTGTGTGTGTGTGTGTGTGTGTGTGTGTGTGTGTGTGTGTGTGTGTGCTCTCTGTTTTACCTGTCTTCTCCTGTCCATCAGGGGTTGCCTGGAGCCCCGGGCCTGAAGGGCGAGCGTGGAGACAACGGAGCTCAGGTAGCGCTGGAGCCCATCATCACAGCAGGCTCTCTCTCTGTGTCAACGCGTTTGGGTCGTCAGACCCGTCAAGCGCTGGATGTTTTGACATCAATGAAATTCACCCAATGAGAAGCATAATAAGCACCCCTCCCTCTCTCTTCTTTGCCCCCCCTCTCTCTCTTTCACTCACTGTCTCAATCTGTCTGTCTCTCTCTCCTTTATTCTCTGTGTGTTGTTTGTTTGTAGGGTATTCGTGGCTTGCCTGGTCCCTCCGGTCTCACTGGGAAAGCTGGGAAAAGAGTAAGACTTTCTCCACTCTCTCCCTCTCTCTCTTTCTCTCCCTCTCTCTCTCCCTCCCTCTCTCTCTCTCCTCTGTGACTGTAATTTACGAGCCTGTCTGTATGCTTTGGATTATGTTTGTTCATAAATCACATGTGCATATATCACAGACGCCTCACGACTATGGCTTGTGCTTATTTGTTGCATGCTGTGTGATGTGTGTGTACAGGTATCTGTTTGTATAGGCATTTGTGTGTGTGTGTGTGTGTGTGTGTGTGTGTGTGTGTGTGTGTGTGTGTGTGTGTGTGTGTGTGTGTGTGTACATGCGTGTACATGCGTGTTTGTGCATGTGTACAATGTTGAGACAAATAATTGACAGGGAGTTCTGTGTGTGTGTGTGTTTTGTCCACAGGGTCGATCAGGATCTGACGGTGCCCGCGGATCACCAGGTGAAACCGGCTCCAAGGTGAGCCCTCTCCACTTGTCCAGTCTCATTCTGACCTCTGCAGGAAGAGTCTGAGGGACCACAGGAAATGCAGCATGTGTGTCAGTCTACTGGCAAGCCACAGCGTCTAGTGTATAACGTGGGAATATTATGTAAGGGATAATGTATTGTCCGCTGGTCATTACCGCAAAATAAGTACCAATAGGGCGAACAGGACTAGCTTTGTCCTGAAAGGACTTGTTTTCCGACAAAGACCAGTGAACAATACATTATCAATTAACAAACTACTTGCGGAATGATATGCAAGACGTGAATCAGAAGCACAAAACCCATTGCCACTGTAAGCGGTCATTATACTGTATATTTGCGGCGGCCATTTTATTTACCTTCTAACGCTGGGAAGGCACGTTCATTCTGAAGCATTCTGAAGTATAACAAGCCCAAATAAGTAAGAGGGAACACACTTTATTTATTAAAATAATGATGTTTATATATGGGGAGAGTAGTCATGCTGATATATGATATTAGATGAGCGAGCCATAGAGAATAATGACAAGTTGGGCTGAATGGTCCTTAACAGCTGAGCTTGCTGTTGTGTAACCTACATGTTAGTGTATTGGAACATGGAGGCTTCTACATGCTTCGCTCTTCCTATACACCAGTGTGATGTGGTCCGGTGACCACTGGTGGTCAGTAACCTATCCCAAGTGGTCCGCGAGCTGACATGAGAAAATAGAATAAAGATGAGTTGTTTGGAATATTGAACCAACTATGTGAATCCAAACAGTTCTGCAAGACTGCCAATGTAAGCTACGCCATTTAAATCATATGAATCCTCTGACACAATAAGCAAGGTGCAAAGACAATAACCAAGGTGGTTCAGTGAGTAGGCCTGTTGTGCAATATACTGTTGAAGTAGGTCTACTGTTTTTTTTTTAGCTAGGTGGTCTGTGATTTTGTATTTATTGGTTAAGTGGTCCTTGGTCTGAAAAAATTTGAGAAATTGCTATACATCATTAGTGGATCAGAAATGGCCTCCATTGTGGGTAGTGGGAGTCTTAGATCTCCAGTTGTCCTATTTTCTCTGATGGACAAGGGCCTAGACATATCCTGAATTGCAGTTTATTGACCGCACTGACTTTGCCAAGAGCCCAGTGCTGCACAGCTGCAGGGGAAGGCTTGGCCAGCGAATAATGTGCTGCTCGAAAGAGGAGGCTGGCCAACAAAAGTGTCCCCATTTCGCGACGCAATTCCAGCACGTCGTCAGAAGACTTCCAGCTTAATGACTGGACATGCACATCCAGAGCAGGATGGGGGGGGGTGAAGGGATGGGGGATGGGGTGGTGTCCACAGAGATGACATCTCAATCCGATCTTCGTGTCCTTGTCAGAGGCTGTGTATGCATTTGTGTGTGTGTGTGTGTGCGTGTGTCTGGGCACTCGAGGTCTAAAGATGGAGTGACTTTGAGGGCTGAGGGCTCAGTGTTATGATGAAAACTGACATTTTTTCCTGTGTTTTTCTGTGTGTGTGTGTGTGTGTGGGTGTGTGCGTGCGTGCGTGTGTGTGCGTGTGTGTGTGCGTGCGTGCGTGCGTGCTTGTGTGTGTGTGTGGGTGTGTGTGTGCGTGCGTGTGTGCATGGCTGTGAGTCTCTCTCTCTCTCTCTCTCTCTCTCTCTCTTCCTCTATGTGTGTGTGCGAGCATGTTTTTGCGAGTTATCTGTAATCCCTGAGTGTATTACGTGTGTCGTCGTCGTCATGCTTGAGTGTATCATTTGTGTTTGTGTTGTCTTCATCTCCTCCCCAATTGATTTGCATACGTCTGTTCCAGGGTGACAGAGGCTTTGATGGACTGCCTGGTCTCCCTGGTGACAAAGGCCACAGAGTGAGTAAGGCGAAACTGGTTGGAGAGCTTCTCAAACTATTGATTAAACAAAGACTGGGTGCCAGGAATATAACTTCTTAAATGGTGTATAACCTTCATAAAAATTGGAATAG
>NC_063194.1:3265119-3385119 GCF_017589495.1 Alosa alosa
TTTTCTGACAGCAGAATAGCTGTCCTTTACACAGCCTGATTTTGTTCATTTGTCATAATCATTTGTCACTTTCTATTTCAGCAGGGTTGCAAACAGGCAACTCAATAAAGGGGTGACAGGTCATGTTGTGTCTGTTCACAGGGACCCCCAGGAGAACCAGGACCTGGCGGTCAGCAGGGGAACTCTGGAGTCCAGGTACACAAGCATGTGCTCTGCAGCTATCCAGAAAGGGCCTCATGTACTGTAACACAACAGCAATCACAGATGCTACACACACACACACACACACACACACACACACACACACACACACCCACACCCTCACTCACTCATTCACTCACTCACTCACTCACTCACTCACTCACGCTCTCTCTCTCTCTCGTCTTGTCAAAGCATTAGACCTATCACGACAGTGCAAATGTCATAAAATACACACTCACACACTCCTATACATCTACATTTACTTGAGTTTATTTGCACGGCCTGAGGATGGGGTTGCTGGGTTGCTCACTGGGTACTGATTAGGGGATGAGGCCACAAAATGTGTTGGCAATCGTTAGCGACGTCTTTGAAGGGAGCACTTTTCGAGGTGTAGAATGAATCTTTACATCTGTCATGCAATGACCAGATTATCTCAGATAATCGTGATTTTGAGCCTGTCTGTGGTCACTTAGTCTGTACTTGGGTAAGAATCTGTCCCTGCTTTGTATTTCAGACAGAGAGGAGGTACTCTGCCAATTTATGCTCATGAGATTACATTACAATTTGCATTTGTAATTTATATTTTGATTTTATTCCTCAAATTGTTCTGCATTTTTTGATTTGATTAACTCTGACTGCTGAAATATCAGCACTGGTTTGACATCTGTTAGAGGTTAATAGGTTAGTAAATTCCAACTGACTTCGGCGCCTGGGTTCAGGGCTGCATGCTCTTGGAATTGAAGCACTTCAAAATTGTATGAATTGTGGGGGCTTCAGACTCTAGAATCCAGAGTTTCAGGGATATTTTTGGATATTAATTAATAATGGTTATCAGCCTAATTCTGCCCTGCATGCATTTGTGGGTGTTTTCCTTCAAACTTGTAACCGAGTTTGACATTCAAGACTTCTATTGGGTGTTAGTTCTGTAGTTCTATCTTTCTCTCTCTCTCTCACACACACGCACACACACACACACACACACACACACACACACACACACACACACAATTCACACAATTCAACAAAACCCTGTGCTGACTGCTTTTGTGATGTTTTGTGTGCAGGGCTTTCCAGGTCCTCAGGGTCCCATCGGCCTGCCGGGAGACAAGGTAAGAGTGCTTCTCCCTGCCTCAGCCTTCAAACAGCTGACCTCTGACCCCTGGTCTCTGACCTCCGCCAGGAGAGATGGAGAGATGTGCTGTGTGGCGTCTCAGGGCGGCCACGTACACCTGAGAGCTGTGTCCAATCGATTGGGATAACCTGCATACAGAAACACATGCGGGCTACAGACTAGGAATCAATGCCAAGAAGCCCTTAACCCTGTTATGAGGTTACAAGTTAATTTTATAAATGGAGGCCTTGTGTTTCACCATTTACAGTTTTTTTCAGTCGCTAACAAGCGTTTGTCTAACCAGTTGTTACATTTTCAAAACTCTAAACACAATTAGCACAGCATCGGTCGTTTGTGGCCATACCATTCACACATTTCATGTCGTTTTCACACAATATGCAGTCAGTGAACACATGTCCACAATGCTTACATTTTCTTAACAAACAAGCTCTACCTCCCAACAAAATGATGGATTGTTTTTGCAGTATTTACGAATGTTAACACACAACATCCCACAATAGCAAAAACAATATTCCAAACCTTAGATACAGTATAAAAACCTCTGCTTCTGCTACCAAGCGGTTTTATCCCATCGCCTCGGATACTGTAATATCAGATGCGATGTTTATGAAAACATGTGGCCTAACCCTGAAGATTGCAGAGATTATATACAGTGATTTTGTGCTTGTTTTATTTTTTTTTTATTTTTTATCTGGGCTTTTTGCTGTTGTATTTTTGTTCAGAATGCTCTTTGTGTTTCATGGATATTTTTGTTCAGAATACTGTAAACTTTTTTTCTGTTCTATCATACTGTAAACAATATTTCTACTGAACCTCCTGTAGGAAACAGTAAAGGGAAAAATGATTTGCTTTTTACTGGAATGCTTTGAACATTACATGTGGACATACAGTTCCCAACCAAGAAATTTAGTGTAAAAACGGCGGATTGCATGTTTTGCATGCAAATACCTGTAAAACTGAAACATAAAAGTCTATGCAGTTTTTGTAATGTCAACAATAGCCAGTATTTTGAAACCTGGTGTACTTTGATTGACTGCATGTACCTTGCATGCTGTTGAAAACAAGTGTTATTCTTTGACAGAATAATTTCATTTTGAGTCAGAGTTCCAGTGTTTTGGTAAAGTTAGTGTGTGCAGAGAAAGATGTGTTAATATATATTTAACAAAATGTCTTTTTGAGAAGAAAATGATCCATTTGGCCAATTGTGTTTTGTAGGTGTGAGTCTGTGTTAAGAGTTTAGAAAAAGTATGGGCAAGCGCTTGTTAGCGATTGAAAAAAACTGTAATGTGCTGTTGTAATAAGGTTATTGGCCCCATTTCCGCAACACAGCCATCGAGGCTCTGACTTCAATAATCGCCCCTGTGTGGGCTGATGTGGTACACGTTTACAACTTTGATCAGTGAGAGCCGTTGGGCTATTTACATCGCTCCCATTTAGCAGACAACCTTGTCTGAAAAGCAAGCCTTGGCGTGCACAAAGGCATACATCTATTTGTTCTGCTCTCACAGGGGATGCAGCTCATTGACCTTGGAGATGATGGCGCCGCGTTTGCTAAGGCCTGAGTTATCGGAGAACATACACTGATTCAGGATTTTGTCCCCTCTTTTTCTCTCTCCCATTTTTCTCTCTTTCTCTCTTTCCCTCTCTCTCCATCCCTCTTTATCTCTCTTTCTCTCTCTCTCTCTCCCTCCCCCTCATCCCCTCTCTCTCTCTCTCTCTTCCTCTCTCTCCCTCTCTCTCATCCCTCTTTATCTCTCTTCCTCTCTCTCTTTCTCCCTCCCCCTCATCTCTCTCTCTCTCTCTCTCTCTTCCTCTCTCTCTCTCTCTCTCAGGGTCCACAAGGGAAGCCGGGCATGCTGGGCCTCCCTGGGATTGATGGGCCACCGGTGAGTAGTGGTGCGACCGCGAGGCCATTACGGCCACCAGTGACCTCTCCGTCTGGCGCGCGACGATTTACACACACACTCAATCCCGCTTCCGCCTGCGGAGCAGATCATTGATCTGCTCTTATTGCCGTCCATTTTCCTTGGGTTTTCACAGCCATAAATATCAGAGCAGAAAGGGTTCCGCCACACTAAATCTCTGATATGTGAGTGATGGAGCCACTGGCCTCATACATCAAGGCCCTGCATCAGGAGGTGATTTCATACCAGGGCTTTGCCTGGGTCAGAGAACCTGAGAGAGTGGGCAAACGTAGGATCTTGATGTTATTTTCATAGTTTGTGTCTCATTATATGTATGTGTGTGTGTGTGTGTGTGTGTGTGTGTGATGAACAACAGTAAGAATTCAGTTAGTTGTTTTTTGACAGTTCAGGACCATTACTTGGTGTGCAGCCTAGCCTACACATGCTCCCAGTCTGTCATGCTTGTAAGCTTGCCAGATTTGCTTTGAAGAGGCCCTTAGGATGGCGATGTTGGAACTCACAGATCCTGTTTTTTTCTCTCTCAAGGGTCATCCAGGAAGAGAGGGACCTTCTGGAGAGAAAGGACTGTCGGTAGGTCAAACAATGTGTATGAATGTGTGTGTGTCTGTGTGTGTGTGCGTGTGTGTGTGTGTGTGTGTGTGTGTGTGTGCCTCTTGACCAGGAAGAGAGACAGATTAAATCGTGGAGGCACATGTGCAAGCCTTTCGGGCAGATGCTCATATGCTGTCTATAGCCTGATTCTCTCTCTGTCCCTCTCTATCTTGTCTCTACAAGCTGATCTTTGTTTAACTCATATTGTGCTTAATTTCTCTCTCTCTCTCTCTCTCTCTCTCTCTCTCTCTCTCTCTCTCTCTCTCTCTCTCTCTCTCTCTTTGCCACTTCCTGGCTCTGCTCACCTGTATTTCTCGACTCATCGTGTTTTAATTGTGCACTGCATGTTAGCCCACTGCTGTCTGCCCGGCCCCATCGGGATGTAATTGCACTGCGCTCTCAATGGGGCACTCAGAGAGGCCCTTCACCCACTGAACAGCGCTCGGTCTCGGGAGCCGACCGTAATGGCTTCCTCGCCGGTGTCGAGTTGGCTTTGTTCGCCTACTGCAGATGATGAGCCAGGGGCCGCAGTGCTGATTAAGACCCTGTTTTGTTCTCCCCCCTCAGGGCTTACCTGGAGCACAGGGACCCGTGGGATATCCAGGCCAGCGTGGCGTCAAGGTCAGTTGGCTGTTTTCATGAATAAACAAAAACATTTTAAAAAAATAAATAAAAAAAAAGTAATATAAAATAAGTAAAATAAATAGTAAAATAAATAAATAAATAAACAAGCAGCACTACTCTTTAGAGAGGCTTGTTTTCATTGTCCTTCGCTAGCTTCCAAAGACACTCTCAAAGATGTGTGTTTTTGTGTGGCTGGCTGATTGACAGGCTGTCACTGTCTAAGTGGCAGCTGCCAGGTCCAGGTAGCATCATTACTCTCACGCGAGCGTGCCTGCCAGTCGGACGGATGTGTGACTGACAAAAGAATTTGCACCTGAAAGAAGTAAAGTGTGTGTTTGTAGTGGAGCATGGCAGAGGTGTACTTGGATTTCTGCATAACAAGGGACAAGAGATTGTCTGTGTACACCTGTGTGTTTGTGTGTGTGCGTGTGTGTGCGTGTGTGTGAGTGTGTGTGCGTGTGTGTGTGTGTGTGTGTGTGTGAGAGAGAGAGAGAGAGAGAGAGAGAGAGAGAGAGAGAGAGAGAGAGAGAGAGAGAGAGAGAGAGAGAGAGAGAGAGAGAGAGAGAGAGAGACAGTGTGTGTTCATCTGCATGTGTATATATTATGTAGGGGGAACACAAATAACTTTGTAACAATAACGGTAGTGTTACAAGCTTATACAATTTGACTAGATAAGTATAGCAGTGAATTACTTGTAATCTGAATGGTGTGTTCTGTCATGTTTTTGTATGTGTTTGCTTTCTGTACCTGTTTGACCCCTTATGTGTTGTTTCCCCCCCCCAGGGAGCAGATGGAGTCCGAGGTTTAAAGGGCAGCAAAGGAGAAAAGGTGAGAGATGGAGAGAGAAGGAGAGAGAGATGGAGAGAGCACAGCCACCAAAGCTTGCAAGATGTAATCGGCAGTGCCACAAGCAAAACGGAGCACTCTGCTGGTTACACAGAGAAAACAGGCTCTTGCATCATGTATGACTGCCTGGCCTGACTGTGGTGTCTCTTTGCAGGGTGAAGATGGCTTTCCTGGGGCGAAAGGTGACATGGGAACCAGCGGAGACAGAGTAAGAGCTTTTTTAATGACCTGAGACTGTTGCTGGCCCGCCTCGGGAATAGAGTTGGTGTTTGAAGAAGTTGCAATGTGTTTATATGAAGTTGCACAGTAAGTGAAACTGTTATTGTGTGTGTGTCTGTCTCTGTGTGTGTGTCTGTGTGTGTGTGTGTGTGTGTGTGTGTGTGTGTGTGTGTGTGTGTGTGTGTGTGTGTGTGTATGGCTGTAGGGTGATCATGGAGCCGCGGGGCCTCGTGGTGAGGATGGACCTGAGGGACTGAAAGGCCAGTCAGGGCCGTTGGGAGAGAGCGGACCTGCAGGCATCGCTGGAGAGAAGGTGATGCCCAAGTTTGAGAAAGTTCCCCATGCCATCACTCATCAGCGCTCAGCGTCTGTGCCCACTGAGGATCAGGCAGTGCTCTGTGCCCACTGCTCTGTGCCCACTGAGGATCAGGCAGTGCTCTGACCTTGTCATTACCATATGGTTTCTTAAAGATGTATAGAACTTAGAGTGAGAGAGTTGTTTTATACAAAACTCAAAAACTCAATTGCATATGTCATAATATGCTTTCTTATAAAGCTGAATAAACTAAAGTGATGTTTTTGGATGCTTCAAGTATGTGCTTGGAAAGAGAGCAGAGCTTCAGTATCTTATCCAGTTAGTTATCCGTATATTGCCGTAAATGTTTCTCATCCTCCCTGCCTCTCTGTTCCTCTCCCCTCCCGCGATTGCTTCAGGGCAAACTTGGAGTTCCTGGGTTGCCAGGGTACCCAGGAAGACAAGGAGCTAAAGTAGGTTCTCTTTCAGCTTCTCTCTCTCTCTCTCTCTCTCTCTCTCTCTCTCTCTCTCTCTCTCTCTCATTGTATCTCTCTGTCTCTCTCTTCTTTGGTTGAAACCTGATTTTTTTTTTTTCTCTTTTGTACCAGCTTTAGACCTCAGGTCCACCATTACACTGATAGGCTGGATGATAATGGCCAATTAAATCAGCTGTTTTATTAATGCCCCCTTCAGAGGCAACAATTCATTGGTTCATTATTAAAGCCGGCGTTTTGGCTGTGGGTTATTTATCGTTGCGTGATTCACTGGCTAATTACGGAGTAATTAAACGTTAAGGTTTGATTAATGAGGAATTAGACCTGTCCATTAAGATGCTTTTGTGTTTGTGGCTCTGCAGGGATCGGTGGGCTTCCCTGGAATGGTGGGGGCTGTCGGCGAGAAGGGGAGACGGGTAAGAGGAATGAGCTCCCAGCTTTTCGGGTCTTTCAGGCACCTCCTGCTGGGCCTGCTGGAGTGATGAGGTGAACTTACGTGAGGGTTTTTTTCCCCCCAGGGACCGGCTGGACAATCTGGAGCTGAGGGAGAGCGAGGGCCTGACGTGAGTACGCTCTGCTGCCAAGTCCTTTTGCACTGAAACTCTGTCTCTCTTTCTCTCTCTCTTCTTCTCTCTCTCTCACTCCCTCTCTCTCTCCCTCTTTCTCACTCCCTCTCTCTCTCTTTCTCTCTCTCCTTCTCTCTTTTTTCCAAACTGGCTTGTCAGCACCTTCTTGGCGTGCAGAAAACAGTACTTAAAAGCCCAAGTCAAAATGTCAATCAATGCCAATGTCAAGAGGCATAAGATTACGGTGTTACTATAAAAACTCATTGTGTGTTATTCCCAGTGTGTTATTTTTGTTGTTGCTACCGAGCAACAGCAGCGGTAAAGTTGTAAGTGATTGTAAGAGTGTTTATAAACCATTCTGAAAATGCCAGTCTGTTATTCGCCATAGGGCTCCCGTGGAGGAAGAGGAGCACGAGGACCAACAGGGAAGCCTGGAGACAAGGTGAGAGACAAAATGCAATTTTATTTGAATTAGTGACGTTAAAAATACATGCGTAAAGAACAGCATTCAAAACAGCATTAGGACAATGTGTGGTAAAGACCATTCTGCTGTGGTGAATTCCATCACATATACAGTAATAAGGTAGCAGCGGATGCCACACAATAGCTCTCAGTTACATTCACTCATTTGGCAGAAGCTTTTATTATGCAAAGTGAATCACAAGGTGAGGTAAATGCCAGCATTGAAAACAAATCAGTTTGACAGGCATGTTACCGTTACAGTTCCCATGACTTCATATGTAAATTGAAGAGAAGACAGGATTGCTTTATTTCTTCATAAATTCAAGTGTATAAGAAGTTGTACCTTTGTACTTTATTTGAAATTGAAGTAGATTTGTGTGTCTTTTTTATTTCATAAATGAGTAGAGATTGAAGTAGAAGTTGTGTCACTTTATTTTTGTTCCATAATGAGCTGAAATTGATGTAGAAATGGTGTCTCTTTATAGGGAGCATCTGGGCATGACGGGACAGCAGGAGCAGCAGGTGACAGGGTGAGCTTCACTGACCCTCCCCCCTCACGTGACATACCCCCCACACACCCATGTAACCGGTCAGGAGCGGGGCCCACATCGGATCATACCCCACACACACACAGGCACATACACACACGGGCACACACACACACACACACACACACACACACACACGTAACCGGTCAGAAGCAGGGCCCATATCGGATCATACCCCACACACACACACACACACACACACACACAAACTGGTCAGGAGCAGGGCCCATAACGGATCATACCCCCCACACACTATAGTTATAAAATTAAGCAAGAGTGCATCTTTCACAAGTAGCCAAATTTTATTTTTATTTATTTATTTTTTTACATTTCCTTCCATGTCTGGATACAATGCTAGACCACCCGACATTAAGGCTACCTGAGTAAATAGGCTAGATTTAACAGACCTGATCTACAAAAACAACGTTTTGTTGCTGTCAGGAGCAGGCCACATATCGGATTATACCCCCCCCACACACACATAACCTGTCAGGAGTAGGGCCCATATCGGAGCACGGCCGGATCTGCTCAGGGTTGGGCTTCTGTCTGGGTGGTCAGGTGCCTGTGTATAGTGTGCGTGTGTGTGCACGTGTGTGTGCATGCATGCGTGCGTGCGTCAGTTTATATAGTGTGTGTGTGTGTGTCTGTGTGTGTTTGTCTCTGTGTGTTTGTGTGTGTGTTAGTACTGTATGTATAGTGTGTCAGCTGCTAAGACTAACGTGGCCCTGATGTGGGGCTACTCTTGGGATTCCACCTACCCTCTCTCCACCTAGTTATCCACTAACAGGTCTGCCCCCGTGAATCGGAGGTGGGGGGCAGATCCTTGTCAGATTCAGAGAAGGGTTTGGAGTATCAATGACTCACGGCTAATAATATCTGTGAGATCACCCACTGCCCAAATAACCCTGATGTGTAGCTGAAACACATTGCCTTTTTTTACAGTAACTTAAAAAAGGGACTGCGTTTTGACCACAGGTGTTTTTGACCACAGGTATTTTTGACTACAGGTGTTTTTGACCACAGGTATTTTCTACATTTTCTACCCTTTCCACTCATAGTTGCCTTCTCTTGCTTACTCCACAGGGCCCCGAAGGGCCACAGGGTCAGAATGGCATGCCAGGGCTCAGGGGACCTAATGTATGTGAGACCTGCATGAACACATAAACATATTGCATTCACAGTACATTGCATCAGTGATATTTGGGTATTTGAGTACGGTTTAACTGATGCCATTTTCATATTTCAGGGCCCTCCTGGAAAAGATGGCCTCCCTGGACATCCTGGCCAGCGGGGAGAACCAGTGAGTTTGTTTAAAGGTGCTCTAAGCGATGCTGGGTAACGTCACTTCTGTTGACATTCAAACAGAAAGCTAGCTCGGTACTTCCTCCCCATCCCTCCCGTGCAATTCAAACTCTCCTAAACGCGCATCTCGTCGGTGATTTGCTGGAGCAGTTTGTTATGTTTTTATGGGCAAGGTTTTGTGGCTGTTTTTGGAGCCTGGGTTTTCCACAGAGATCACATTTTTTTTACAGTGTCACAGGCAGCTAGCGGATGGTGAGGTGATTTGCTGTAAGTGACAAAAAATGTGTTAGCCTAAAAAAGTATGACATCGCTTAGAGCACCTTAAGCTTTTTATTTGATGTCCATTCCACAGCACTTACGCTCAGACACACAACCTGATTCTTTTTGAACTGCTGGATGAAAGCTATAGAACACTGAAGGTTGTTCTGACAACACAGAGCTAGTGTGTTCTCAGAGCAATGTTAAACATGACTGCAGTGAATTAATTCTGTATCTGCGTTTAGGGATTCCAAGGGAAGACAGGACCTGCCGGCCCGGTTGGTGTGGTTGGTCCACAGGTGGGTGTTGCATCAGTCTGGCGCACTGACACAAAGATCCCGTCTCAGATCAGTAATGAGGGGGGTTTACATCATGCAGTTTATACAACTTATGCAAGGCATGTTCTACCATGAAGTGGTATAAACGAGAATATCTTCTTCACTGTCAAGGGCAAATCTGGAGAGACGGGCGTCTCCGGTGAACGAGGACATCCAGGGGCCCCGGGACCTCCTGGAGAGCAAGGCTTGCCTGGATCCGCTGGGAAAGAAGGAGCTAAGGTTGACATGATGCAGCTTTCAGCATTATCTTCTATCTTCACCCAAACCATCATTTTATTAACTAGCCCACTACTGTAGGGTTCTCTGCTGTGCTTAGATACTAAGTCTTAAGTCCTTAATTAATCAATATGTGCGGTACAATTTTTCATAAGTAAGTGTTTAGAGATGTACTTGAGGATAGTTTTAGAAATATACCTATAATTATATGTTGAACCCAATTACAACTGCTCACAGATAATATTATCTACTGCTTACAGGAGAGCAGAAGTAATGAATCATGTAAATGTGGCACCATATATCCATCAACCTTAACCATGTTAGGCTTTACAGATTTACATTTGCTCTGTGTGAAAAGGCACTCACCTATTAGTGCTTCATCATTCTACACCTGCTGCTCCTCATTCAGTATGCGTATAGAACAATGTTATAGCCGCAACGGGTGATGGATGGCCCATAGGAGTGGTATGTGTGTATAGCAGGAGTCTAATGTCTCTCTCTCTCCTTCTCTCTCTGTCTCTCTCTCTCTTTCTCTCTCTTGGTGTGCAGGGAGATGCAGGACCCGCGGGGACTCCTGGGAAGAATGGCCCTGCCGGCAAACGAGGTTTTCGAGGGAGCCGGGGCAATCCGGGGGCAACGGTAACTCACCTTGACTCGCACGACCCTGTCGAGACCCTGAACTCTTTTTTGTCTTCTGCCGGAGAATCAAATATTTAAGACAACGGCTGTTGAATTTCTCTCTCTCCCTGCGTTAGTGCCGCAGAGGGACCAGCTGCCAGATTTAAACAATGTGCTGCACAACCCACTTTGGATACGTGGACCTAATGAAAGCAGATAACAGTTTTTCCTGCCATATGAAATACAGCGGATGTCACTCTTTATCAGCGTACATCAGAGAGTTTATGGTTTACCACACTGCTGCAGTAGATCATCGCTGGCAGTAGTTATATTTCACATTTGAAGGACTTAATTTGTTTCGTTCCTTATCTGTCCACTCAGTCTGTCCACCTGTCCCGGCTGTGAGTAGGTCTGCCTAGGTTTGTTGTGTTCTGCGTAATGTATTCTGATTGCTTCACCAGACGCTCAGATGGAGACCGATCCAATTATTTTCATTTCCTGCCGCCAGTCGGAACCGTTTTTTTTTTGATGATGCCTTCAATCAGTGTGTGCCACAAACCACACCTCTTTAGAATGTCAATGTGTCAGTCTGTGTGTACTACGTTGAGCTTTTTCTACAGGTTTTCACGGTCGGCTCAAAACAAGCGCAAGTGTAATGTAAACTGTTCCTGCTGTTGCGCCCATTATAGGCTTGTAATTAAGTCCTTTCTCCGATTACTCTTCCTGCTTTCAGCAGAACACTCACAGTTTGAGACGGTGTGTAATTATCATACGGAATGGATGTCTTTCAAAGAAAAAGACACATTTCCCCTTTTTTTGCATGCAGCCTCACTTGAAATGTTCCGTTTCTTGCTTTTCCTCCAAAGGGCCCTGCTGGACTGAAAGGAGCCGAGGGACCTCCTGGTGTCGGGGGAGCCATTGTGAGTGAGATTTCTGTCTTTACTATACCTGCATCTTTATTCATCTCTCTCTTTGTATCCCAGAGAGTCAGAGAGAGAGAGAGAGAGAGACGTGGCGTATTTGCATCGAAAGGCTTGAAGCATCTGAGGTCCACCTGAGAGTGTGCTGATCGCTGTGTTCGTGTGCTGTGCTCCTCTGCCCACAGGGAGCCACAGGTGAGAGGGGTCCTGCCGGAGCGGCAGGGCCAATCGGCATGCCTGGACAAGTGGGAGCAGTCGGCCCAGCCGGACCAATGGGAGAGAAGGGAGAGCCTGTAAGCGAAGCATGTGTTCCATGTGAACTCCAAACTGGGGGTTTCTGTTGTATCACTGTAACAATGCACATTCTGCATCAGAATCAGTGAACACTGTAGATATTCACAGCATCACACAAGCAGTTTGTCAGCTGAGGATGAATGGAACTGTCTTTTCCAGGGCGAGAAAGGTGCAATTGGTCCTGTGGGGAAAGACGGCGAGGAGGGGCCTCTTGGACTGCCCGGCGCCGCAGGGCCTGCTGGTCCTCCCGGCGAAGACGGTGATAAGGTACGCGCTGACTCAAAGTGGTAGCTCCAGCTACAGCATGCGTTTGTATGATGTATGCTTTTTACACCCTCAACCTGAACTCTCTGTCTCCACACAGGGCGAGATTGGAGGACCAGGCCAGAAGGGCAGCAAGGGAGACAAGGGAGAGGGGGTAAGTGTGTGTGTGTGTGTGTGTGTGTGTGTGTATGTGTGCGTGTGTGTGCGTGTGCGTGTGCTTGTGTACAGTATGTGCGTGTGTCTGTGTGTACAGTATGTGCGTGTGTGTGTGCGAGTGCGTGTGCGTGTGTGTGTGTGTGTCTGTGTGTGTCTGTGTGTGTGTGTGCGCAGGGGCGGACCTGGACACTTTGAGGCCCAAGGCAAAGGATCCCGAGGCCCCTCTGAGCACCCCCACAACCCTAAAACTAAAACACACTTTTGTCTGTAATAATGGGACGCTGAGGCATACTCAAATACAACAAATATTTATTGCCATAGATGATAATCAAAAAACATAAATAAAAACCTTTGAAAGTATTACAATTATGAATGGTGTGAGTGTATGTGTGTGTGTGTGAGAGAGAGAGAGAGAGAGAGAGAGTGTAGGCTAGGGGTTTGGGGTCTCTGTGTGTGAATATACTCTATGTAGCTATGTATGAGAGTCTGTCTGTGTAGGCTATGTGTAGAAGAGAGGGAGAGAGAGAGAGTGTGAGTGAGTGTGTGCGTGCAAACTAAGTGAGGTGTTCGATCTTCCAAAAAGCCGACATCCAAAAAAATAAACACGTCTGCACTGACCGAATAAACTAGCCATTTTCTTTATTTTTTCTCCATTTTTCATGGTCATGTATTAATGTTCAACCGTGAATCTTCTGGGTGGTTTATCTGCATTTTTGGGGAATTCAAAGTTCTTAATTTGCACAGGGCCTTTTTTAACGATTCAACTCGCTCTGCATCTCTTACGGTGTCTGGCCATAATGCAGGGTCGTCACTGATAACTGTATCGTGTTAGGGCTACTCACGTACTGGTTTCGTTTGCACCCAAAGCTTCTGCTACTGAAATGGTGTCCATTAGCAGCACCAACAGCACCAGTCTTGGACTTGGCAGTAACAGTGATCTTGTCCCTCACGACTGTTTCACTTAGCAGCTAGATCAACATTATAAATCATCATCATCATCAGTAGAAGAATATGTAGGCCTAGTGCAAGAGCTATCCAAATTACTTTCTTCCGTGGAAGAATTCTTCGACTGGAAGAAGTTGGTTAATTTAGGCAATTTCTTTCTAAATTCTTCCTCCTCCCTTTTTCTTTTTCTTTTATCACTTCCACTCTGGAAACGTTTCATGGCTGCTGTCAATCGCTCAACTCCACACCTCACCAAGACCTCGTTCAGATAGCTAGTTGCTGCTATGGTGACAGGAAGCGGACCTGCACTGCAGTCATTTGATTTTATGATGAGTTTATGAGCAATCATGAGGCAAAATATTTTTTCAATCTTTATTATGGATTAGAATATATTGTTTGGATGCGGTGATCATTTATTTAAAAAAAAAAAAAAAAAACGAAATACAATACGGGGATGACGAGGCCCCCTGGTGGCCGAGGCCCCAGGCAATTGCCTGACCATGCCTAATGGCAGGTCCGCCCCTGTGTGTGCGTGTGCTTGTGTATGTGCGTGTGTCTGTGTGTATGTGCATGTGCGTGTGGGCGTGTGTGTGTGTGTGTGTGTGTGTGTGTGTGTATGTGCGTGTGTGAGTGTGTGTGTGTGTGTGTGTGAACCTGAATGGTGTGATGTATGAGTAATGAGTACATTGCGCAGGCTGCGGCGTTGATGGAATAGAATGATCGTATTATGAATGCGCTGCCTGGCGTGGGGGCTTTTAGCTGACCCTGGATCAGTGTCAGCCTGCTGATATTATCTGTCTGTACCTGGGCCTCTCATCTCGCATTGATATTTCACTCATCCATCTCTAACTGTTCGGATTTATTACCAGTGAATACAGCTAGAATCTTTTCTTTCTTTTTGTTCTTTCTTTCTTTCTTTCTTTCTTTCTTTCTTTCTTTTTATCTTTGCATAACATTTGGGTAATTTTGTCAAACAGGGACCACCAGGACCAACAGGAGTCCAAGGACCTGTTGGACCACCAGGATTACCAGTAGGTGTTATTTTCTCTTATGAAAGCATGTGTGTTAGTGCATGTTTGTGCCTGTGTGTATTTACAGTAATGTGTAGCTCAGTGTGTCTGTTAGTGCATGTGTGTCTGTTGATGTTTCTCTATTTTCTTACTATTCAGCAGGCACAACAATTTTTTTCTCAGCATGAAAGTGTGTATGTATGTATGTATATAAGTATGTATGGATGTATGTATGTAAGTAAATATGTTTTTAGTGAATTAATGTATGTATGTCCTTTCTTGTGTCTCATTATATTCCTCTCTATTAATACGCAGGGTGACTAATGAATAGCAAATCTGTGTTTGTGCAGGGTGTTGATGGAGAGCCAGGGCCCCGGGGCCAGCAGGGCATGTACGGCCAGAAGGGGGACGAGGGGCTCAGAGGGTTCAAGGGCGCCACCGGCCCCAACGGACTCCAGGTGAGCGGGCGGGCGGTGTCCGCCCCAGGCCCTCCGTCTCCTGTCTCCTGACAAATGCTGCTCTGTCTCAGACAGGGGGATGTGTGTGTGTGTGTGTGTGTGTGTGTGTGTGTGTATGTGTGTGACTCATGTGGTTCTGGTTCTGTCTCGTCTCTGCAGGGTTTGCCGGGACCTCCTGGTGAGAAGGGTGACAGCGGCCACGTGGGATCCCTGGTGAGGTTTCGGCATGCTTGGCGCAGATTCGGCATGCTTGGTTGGCGCAGATTCGGCATGCTTGGCGCAGATTCGGCATGCTTGGCGCAGAAAAAAAAAAAAAAGAAAACACCAATTTGTCCCGCCGTTCAAAATCACCATGCTGAAACTGCTCTGATTCCCGAGTGAATTATGCAGGGAGACGTATGAATTATGGAGTCGCTTTTGTGAACGTGACGGGCGAAATTAGGGAAAATGCCCCCCCCAATAAAGATCAAAGCTTTTAGCAGTGTGTGTGAGAGACTCACAATATGCATGAAAGCTTGATGGCAAAAAAAACAAATCAGATATCAGTGAGACACTGATGAGCATCCCTGCAAACAAAAAGAGAGCTGTGTGTGTGTGTGTGTATGTGTGTGTGTATGTGTGTGTGTGTGTGTGTGTGTGTGTGTGGGGGTGTTCTTTGAGGAGGGGTGCACGCTTCGACTGAGTACGTTGGCACAAACACTCGTCCGCGGAGCCGAACACAAGAAAGCTCTCAAAGGAGAGCTTGACAGGAAGAAGTCGACGAAGCGAGGTGCAGCGGCTTTGAGGAGGAAGACGGCGTGACAGCAGCTAATCTGATTTCGCCCAGCCCCGGCTGTCTAATGAGCGCACTCCGCGGTGACAGTCTCCTCGGGAAGCCTGTGGAGCGTGAAGGAAATGCTAAAAAACAAGATCCTCAACGGCTGGCTCACTAGCTCGCTTGCCACTCTAGCCAGATTAGGCCGAGCGTGGAACAAAAACAAAAGCGAGAGACCTCACCGAGGGAATGTCTCAAGCATGTCCGCATGCAAAGGATCGTGGGGGGAAAAAAAGCAAGTGAGCACAGCTTATTTGTTCCACAGAGAGGTGTGAATAGAGCTTGTTTGCTACTGTAGCTCAAGCTGACGTGACAAAGTCAAGCTGATTAATCACTGCTTGTGGATTTCAGCCAACAGGAAGTGCTTTTTCTCAGAAACTCAGCTTTGGCTTTGAATAGCATGGTGGCACTCATTAAAACATTGATAGGTAGTGAAAAACAATATGTGGAAGAAGAGAATCAGAATACGGGCTAATGGTCTGTCACCGTTTTATCAAAGCCACACAAGGCGGACGACACTTACCAGGGCTTCGACTCAGACACTCGACTCAGACACTCACAGACAGTGGCAGTAAATTGCAAGACCTTGTAGCAGAAGACAGTTGTGTTGAATGAAATGCATGCGACTAGCAACTTTTGCCGACTGAAACATTAGTCGAAGTTCCCCATTAGAGCATTTGTCATGCTTGGTCAATTGTGACAAAACATGACATCATACATACTCATTACACAGTACATTTCATTTAGCATGCTATGCTAACTCAGTACGCAGACATGTGTAACTAATATATGTGGTATGTCTTCATGCAGACAAACACAACCATTCCATAATGAAACCTGTTTTCAGTAACTTCACAAATGGCACCCAATTATAGTACATTGTTAAGTTTTACTGTCACTCTACTTTTGAGAAAACCTTGGTCCATTGCCAAATCTATCTATCGCAAAGGCCAGCTTAATATAGTAAGGTTGCTGAGGAGTGATTTGAGTGTCTCTTTTATAGAGCAGTTCTAGACTATTTTGCCCAGAAGCCCTATTGTGCTATAACCATCTTGTGAGATTTTGAAAACATCTGTTCTCGGTTACGGCTATAGCAGAACAATGCTTTTGCGTCCTTTTAGTCTTTCCACAGCTACCCAGAGACATAACTTGATTTAGATGGGGTGACTGTGAAGTGTTGAGTGTGTGGATTGATTTGGGTTGGCGTCAGAGCTCGGTAGTTAATCATTCTTCTGTTCCTCTTTCTTTCACTATCTCTCTCTCTCTCTCTCTCTCTCTCTCCATCTCTCATTCTCTCCTCAGGGCCCTCCCGGACAGCATGGACCTAGAGGCCCACAGGGAGCCATCGGTGCAGAGGTAGGTGACCTTTGGCCTCTCCAGCGGCTACTCAAGACCTCCAGGTCAAGGACAGGGGTAGGAGAGAGCGAGACAGAGAGAAAGAGAAAGAGAGAGAGAGGGAGAGAAAGAGAGAGAGCGAGAGCTGCGGAAGAGGTTGAGAACATTGAGCGCCAGATTTGGCGACGCTCCTGATTTCTCCTCAGGGGTTCAATCTGGGTTCAATGTCGATCTCATCACTGTATTTTTCATGCCTGTGCCCATGACTCCCTTTCATGGGCACAGCGAGACTGTGAGCTTCAAAATGTGGAGTGGATCCTGCCTCTCTGTCTCTGAAGCAGTGTCAGTCCACCTAAACCATGTCCATGTCTCATGGTCATTTCTTTGGGGGACGCGGCAGCTCATTTCCGTTCCCATTCCTCTGCTCCTCGTTCTCCTCATCTCTCCCTTTGTCCCAAAGATCCTCATCTGATTTTGAGACGTGAATTATTAACCAGCATTAGAATATAATCCCACTGTGCGAGTTATATTTGCCGCACTATAAATGATTAAAGGAGCGTCAGCCTCTCATTCCCAGAGTGGGCGAGTTATATTTACCTCTATTAATGGAGATCTCTCAACATCTCTCACAGTTTAATAATTAAGTCCGGGTAGGCTGACATCCACGGATGACACACTGGCAAACCGTCGACCTCTCAGAAACAAGTGAGAGATAGATAGAGAAATGAGAGATAGATAGAGGAGAGAGAGAGATAGAGAGAAATAAGTGAAAGAGAGAAGAGAGATAGAGAGGTCATGGAGTGGTAATGTGAAGAAACAGGAGAACTGAAGGTACAGGCGGAGGTGGAGAAAAGGAGTGAAATGAGAAAGGAGTGAAACAGATGCTGTCAAGTTACATAATGTGTTGACAGGTACATGTGCGCGCTCTATCTGAGCTGAAATTGGACTGTATAGATGACCCCATTAAACCTTCCCCCATACCATTCTGGCACAGACTGACACTCGACGTACAGTGCGCTCGCTCACTGACGACACACACACACACACACACACACACACACACACACACACACGACACGTAGTGTGTGCTATAGGTGCAGTCAGTGCAGCCTGATGTTATTTGAGTGGAGGGACAAAAAAGGGAAACGATATTCTGAGCTCAGCTTGTCACTTTGAATCAGGTCAAGCTGGTGGAAAGGAGATGCGAGCACAGCCGGCGGGCAGGCAGGTAGGATGAAGAGTGACTCTGATGTGTGCTTCTTTCCACAGGGGGCTCCTGGAATGCCAGGGGGAGTGGGCCAACCTGGCACTGTGGGAGAAAAGGTATAAGCAGGGGGCTGCTCTGGTGAATGTTTGGGGTTACAGGCCCAAAGGCTGTGTGTGTGTGTGTGTTTGGGAGCATGTATGTGTATTTTTGGGTTTGGGTTTGTGCGTGCGTGTCTGTGTGTGTAGGTTTACATGCGTGTGTGTACATTTGTATAATGCTGATTGTTTTTGGGGACATAGCATTGACAGGGAGTTGTGTGTGTGTGTGTGTGTGTGTGTGTGTGTGTGTGTGTGTGTGTGTGTGGCTATGCAGTGTGTGTTCTCACTGTGTGGTTCTCTTGCAGGGTGAAGACGGAGAAGCGGGCAATCCAGGATCTGCTGGGAACACTGGCCCTCCAGTGAGTATGAATGTCTTCCTCTTCCTCTCAATCTTCTTTCTCTCTCTCACTCTCTAATTCACTTTAGTCTACTACTACTACTACTACAACTACTAATAATACTACTACTAGTACTACTACTACTACTATAACTACTACTACTACTAGTAGTAGTACTACTACTACTACAACTACTAATAATACTACTACAACTACTACTGCTACTACTACTACAACTACTAGTACTACTAATAATACTACTACTACTACTACTACAACTACTAGTACTACTACTACTACAACTACTAATAATACTACTACAACTACTACTGCTACTACTACTACAACTACTAGTACTACTACTACTACAACTACTAATACTACTACTACTACTACTAATACTTCTACCACCACTAGACTTCCTTTCATAATCCAACCTTGTGTCTTCTTCCTCAGGGTGAGAAGGGTGAACTCGGGGAGAAGGGTGAGTCTGGACTCTCTGGAGCTGCCGGACCGCCTGGAATCCGAGGCCGACCGGGAGAGGACGGAGCCAAAGGAAACGCTGTGAGTCGAGTCACTTCCACTGTTCTCTAGTTGTCCTGTTCTCTAATTCTGGTTCTCTAGTTTTTAAGAGTTCTCTAGTTCTCCTCCTGACCTATCAGCCACTGGGCTTCCCTGTGTCAAAGTACCCCACCTGAGCCTAATCAGCTCCTGCTCTTTTTCAGGGTCCCATTGGTTTCCCTGGAGACCAAGGCCCGCCAGGAGAGCCAGGTGTCAACGTGAGTACCCATACGGTCATTAGCAAGCAGACGCTCAGCAGGGGAGAGAGGATGCACTAATGAGACTGCATGCTGAATAACTCACAACCTGTCACACTCTCTCTCTCTTTCTTTCTCTATCAATTTCCCTATCTCGCATATTCTCATGTCTACCACTCTCTTTCTCCTACCTCTCTCTCTCTCTGTCTATCTCTCTCCCTCCTCTCTCTCTCTCTGTCTATCTCTCTCCCTCGCATATTCTCATGTCTACCACTCTCTTTCTCCTACCTCTCTCTCTCTCTCTGTCTATCTCTATCCCCCCTCTCTCTCTCTCTGTCTATCTCTCTCCCTCCCTCTCTCTCTCTCTGACTCTCTCTCTGACTGTCTCTCTCTCTCTCTCTCTCTCTCCCTCTCTCTCTGTCCTCCCTGGGTAATTGGTGATGGCTGTATGTTCTTCTCCATCTCAGGGCATCGACGGTGGACAAGGAGTGAAGGGGGATAATGGGGACCCAGGGAAAGCGGTAAGTTCTCATGATCAGTGTCTGTAGTGCCCAGTAATGGCCCATAGGAGTACAGACTGGTCGTGCTAGTTCTCTGTGTGTGCCATGGCTATGTGTGTGTGTGTGTGTGTGTGTGTGTGTGTGTGTGTGTGTGTGTGTGTGTGTGTGTGTGTGTGTGTGTGTGTGTGTGTGCGTGCGTGCGTGTGTGTGTGTGTGTGTGTGTGTGCGTGGGTTTTAACTGTCACCATGTCTGCTCCACAGGGGCCTCCAGGGGCCTCAGGAGAGCCTGGTCCCTCAGGGCCTCCAGGAAGGAGGGTGAGTGGACAGAGATTGTGTGTTTGTGTATGTTGTGAACTTTTGAAATTTAATTCATTAAAAAAAATATGAATATTGATTGTTCTCTGTCTGGGAAAAGGGTCACTTAGGTCCAGCAGGAAAGGAAGGGAAGCAGGGCAGGAAGGGAGCAAAGGTGAGAATGGACGATGCTGTGATGCTCTCCATCTTGTTCATCATACTAACTCCCTGTGTCTCATAGTTTGGCTCCAGACATGCCTATGGTCTGTTGTTGTAGCTAGGGCTGGGATGGTATGGATCTTTTCTTACCACGGTTGGGAAGTAGGAAATTACCGCGATTTTGCATAAGCAGTTTATCAACAAGGCTATCACAATTTTAGAACTGTTACATTCATGGCGCTTATGCTACTGTTACAACGGTAGGCTACCGCATGTTTTAATTGCTGCGTCAGGTTGTAATAAAGGTAGGTCCTAGGCTAGTTAAATTCTTAACAAACTAGAACATATATTTTAATTCTGTTTCGACTTTCATGGAGTAAACATGTATGACTCCTTTCTGGTAAAATTTCACAGCTTTCAGGTCTAACATCTTTGTGTAAATCGAGTTTGAACGGAGAGAATAGAAAAGTGTTACGATTGTGCCCGTTCTTCCCTACTCTCACATAGTAAACAAATGGAATGTTGGAACATTGCGCTCCCCAACACACATGCGAAAGGTCGGGTTTGCTTCATCTTTTGATGATAAGTTTTGAAGTTTTGTTTTGAAAACCTTGAACCAATGTCATAAGATGGTTCATCACATTATATTCATTATATCACATTATATCACGACATTACACACTACGTGCACACATGTGCAGGCCAATAGGGGGATTCGACTTCATGTAGCCGCCTGCAGAGGTCTTAAGCTGACTGCATAACATGATTATTTCTGAGATTCTGATACGTTTTCAACCCGGAATTGTTCATATGGCATGGTTGAAAACGTAGCAGAATCTCAGAAATAATCACGTTATGCAGTCAGCTTAAGACGGCTGCAGGCGGCTACATGAAGTCGAATCCCCCAAATGTTTCACAGATTTTTTTTGCGGTGATGACGGTAACGAGCTCAGACCCGCGGTAGGCGTCACATGACTGCGGTATTGCGGTAATACGGTTACTGTCCCAGCCCTAGTTGTAGCCCGCTGAGTAGTGTTGGGTGTTAACAGTACAACAGTGTCAGTGAGGGTACTTAAACCTAAATCTCCTCTCCTCTACTCCTCTCCTCCTCTCCTCTTCTTTCCTCTCCTCTACTCCTCTCCTCTCCTCTCCTCCTCTCCTCCTCTCCTCTTCTTTCCTCTCCTCTACTCCTCTCCTCTCCTCTACTCCTCCTCCTCTACTCCTCCTCCTCTCCTCTTCTTTCCTCTCCTCTCCCTCTCCTCTCCTCTCCTCTCCTCTCCTCTCCTCTCCCTCCTCCTCCTCTCCTCCTCCTCTCCTCTTCTTTCCTCTCTTTCTCTCCTCTCCTCTTCTCTCCTCTGCTCCCCATCTCCTCCTTACTCTGCGTGGTCCAGGGAGCTGCTGGTGCTGAGGGGCCAGTGGGTAAGACTGGTCCAGTGGGACCTCAGGGACATCCAGGCAACGTGGGTCCAGAGGGACTGCGTGGAATCCCAGGCCCTGCGGTGAGTCACTGGCCTTCACAAACACGCATGCATGCACGCACACACACACACACACACACACACACACACACACACACACACACACACACACACACACACACACACAGTCATCACTGTCAGCTCAGGTGGTCAATCACTACACTAACATCTTCACACTGTACTGTTAAAAATAGCAAGTTTAGTGGATGTGGAGATGTGAAAGGAAACTGAAATGGTTTGAATGCTCCATCAACAGGGAGAACAAGGATTAAATGGACCCCCTGGGCAAGCAGGACCTCCTGGACCTATGGTAGGGCCCACTATCTCCTCCCATGGCTCAGCACACTGCAAAAAATGATCTCTTACCAAGTGTTATAATCTTATATTAAGATAAAAAATCTAGTTAGTATTGTTTTTAGTAAAAAGATACTTACTTTGAGCTCTCTTGTAAGATTATTTGACTTAAAATAAGTCAAAATCTTCTTAAATTAAGACATAACAACAAGTAAATTTATCTGCCAGTGGAGTAAGTAATTTTATCTTAATTTAAGATAAGATTGAAGATTTAAGACAATTTAAAGGTGCGATTTGTAGGATTCTTACCAAACGTTCTGTAGGCCAAAATCAAAACACTGGTGAACGTTCTCAAGACTACCAGGCCGAGCCTCTTCTGGGTTGCCAGATGGAATGAAGACTTAGCTAACGTTAGTTGACCTGTAGCTGCTTTAACGTTTCTCCAACCATGACCCAGCTACACATTAAGGAAACAATGAAAACAAAAAATACCTCTCTAACCAACGTAACATATTTAGCTGAAGTCAGCGATGCAGATGAAGTTTAGCTGGCTACCTGTTGTGGAGAAATATGGCCAGCTCTGCGTCAGACTTGATATTCTTCATTTGACGAAGACGCCACCATATCAGGAAGCTCCTCCGATGTCCACTTAATTTGTTTCTTGTTTTAATTTTGTAAATTTGTCTGCCTCTCGTAGGCGTTCATGACTACAACTGACAGCTGTTGACAGTTGGCCGTTGCTAATTTGGCAACCCAAATGGGAGGGCGTGCTAGCCCATTATTAATCGCTATTCTAGAATGAATCGTTCAAAACATAGCGAAAATTCCAAGAGATTCTTCCAGTAACTCATTTTTTCATGGGTTTTCACGGGGTTTTACGGGTTAGAGTAATGTTGTCAAATAAGCCATTACGTCAATTCATCGTGTTTCCTTACTCTCTGACAACATATGGTGATCATTTTCTGAATGGTTACAGTTTATTTTCCATTATTTCCTACATACTGGACCTTTAAGGTAAATTTACTTACTCCACTGTCAAATCTTAAATTAAGATTTTGACTTATTTTAAGTTAAATAATCTTACAAGAAAGCTTAAAGTAAGGACTAAAAATAATACTAACTAGATTTTTTATCTTAATATAAGATTATAACACTTGGTAAGATATATTTTTTTGCATTGTGCAGAAGTTGATATGCTCAGCACACACACATGTTCAGCTCAGTACATTACGTTTAACTGTCAAAACCTTTTAGCATGTTAAATGAAAACTGAACATTGTTAAGTGCAGCTGTGTAACTAAAATGGCTCTCTCTGTTGTGGACAGGGACCACCGGGATTGCTAGGACTGAAAGGAGACTCTGGTGAAAAGGGTGAAAAGGTAAGTCAATCATGTCTTCAGGACCATGTTCGGCATTCTGATCATGGACACATGATCACAGAATCACATGAAGGCCTTTCATGATAACATGATGATAGCTATGCAAAGACCGCTTCTACAGGCTAAGGTGGGCATCGCACTGACCAAGCGGCAGATTTTTTATTGTTTCCTATGGTTTGGCAGCGGAACGGTGGGCAGCGACAGTGTTACGCTAGTGTCCAAGGAGCTGTGTGATGAACTAGGTTCAATATACAGAACAAAACGCTAGACTCATCAATGTCAGTTTCATTTATCCTAGGAACACTGTTTGAATTAATCAAATTATTGTGGTCAGAGTGTTGTGTCACGCTTCAGTATTTTCAATGTAATTCCCACCTAACTTATAGTTTGGTTTTTATTGCTCCAGGGTCACGGTGGATTGATTGGTCTTATTGGGCCACCAGGAGAGAGTGGGGAGAAAGGAGACCGAGGAGACCCAGGAAATCAGGGAATATACGGACCCAAAGGAGATGAGGTACCTGTGCACTGCACACACATGCAAACACACATTCAAAGGTGTAGTGTGAGAAATTGATTTAACGAGGAGAAACAGGGAAGCTGCATGAAATATAGCATTGTGAAATAGCAAAAGCCATACTATTAGATGTCACGTCTTTCACATCTACAAGTGTGTGTTCAGTGTATATGCCTACAACAAAGGAAGGGCTGATTGTGATGTTTTCTGGATGTGAAGTATTTCAGTATTTCCACTGAATCCCACAATTTGAAAAACCCACCCAAGTTTGTTTGTTTTTACCTATTACACCTTTAATAGCCTCCGGATTGTATACACGAGCAAGTGATGTGTTTGTGTTATAGGGTGTAACGGGACCACCTGGTCCGACAGGACCTCCCGGACCTCCTGGGCTTGCCGTAAGTGCTCCACTCCTCTCTCTCCGGCCTCAATACACACATAAGTTAGTGATTGGCATCGTCTCCTATATACACATAAGTTAGTGATTGGCATCGTCTCCTATATACACACATAAGTTAGTGATTGGCATCGTCTCCTATATACACATAAGTTAGTGATTGGCATCGTCTCCTATATACACACATAAGTTAGTGATTGGCATCGTCTCCTATATACACACATAAGTTAGTGATGGGCATCGTCTCCTATATACACATAAGTTAGTGATGGGCATCGTCTCCTATATACACATAAGTTAGTGATGATGGGCATCCTATATACACATAAGTTAGTGATGATGGGCATCCTATATACACATAAGTTAGTGATGGGCATTGTCTCCTATATATACACATAAGTTAGTGATTGGCATCGTCTCCTATATACACATAAGTTAGTGATGGGCATCATCTCCTATATACACACATAAGTTAGTGATGGGCATCATCTCCTATATACACACATAAGTTAGTGATGGGCATCATCTCCTATATACACACATAAGTTAGTGATGATGGGCATCCTATATACACATAAGTTAGTGATGATGGGCATCCTATATACACATAAGTTAGTGATGGGCATTGTCTCCTATATATACACATAAGTTAGTGATGATGGGCATCCTATATACACATAAGTTAGTGATGATGGGCATCCTATATACACATAAGTTAGTGATTGGCATCGTCTCCTATATACACATAAGTTAGTGATGGGCATCATCTCCTATATACACATAAGTTAGTGATTGGCATCGTCTCCTATATACACACATAAGTTAGTGATGATGGGCATCCTATATACACATAAGTTAGTGATGGGCATCATCTCCTATATACACATAAGTTAGTGATTGGCATCGTCTCCTATATACACATAAGTTAGTGATGATGGGCATCCTATATACACATAAGTTAGTGATGGGCATCGTCTCCTATATACAAACATAAGTTAGTGATGATGGGCATCCTATATACACATAAGTTAGTATCATTTCCTTGAAAAACATCCCTGGGATTTTAGCCAAAAACGTTTAATCCTCATTCAAGATGTGTTAGGATTCGTTGTGGTTTTGGGTTAATGCTGTAAAATGGTTCCTTCCCACCCACGTTTAATCCTCAGTTTGCCATGATTGTCTCCAGAGGGTCTATCTCTGTGAAGCCGACCACTGCTCATCTCCTCTCTCTCTCCCTCCCTCTCTCTCTTCTCCTCTCTCTGTCCCTCCCTCTCTCTCTTCTTCTCTCTCTTCTCCTCTCTCTCCCTCCCTCTCTCTCTTCTTCTCTCTCTCTTCCTCTCTCTCTCCCTCTCTTCTCCTCTCTGACAGGGAATGGTTGGGGAAAAGGGATCCAAAGGGGATGAGGTGAGTGTGGTTGTGCTCTGCAGACTCTTAATTCTATTTCCCAAACACGGCAGCACACACACACACACACACACACACACACAAACACACCATATACATCAACTCCATCTCCAGCACGTGCCATGGGAAGATGTGTCTTGGGAAAAATGTGTATTGTTACTCCCACAAGGCTTTATTATGGGGAATCACAGGGAGTGAGTGACGATATTAAAACTGACAGTGCGTGAGTAGGAGTCTTTCTGTTCTCATCGCCATATCTGGAGATTCTCTGGCGCTTTATCCCATTCTCAATAAAGTCAGTCGTGACGAGGCCAAGGCAAAGAAAAGCCTCAGCTAGAACTAAACCTGGTTATTTCTTAAAATCCAATGTTTTGTGCATATTGAGTTTAGTGATGGGCATCGTCTCCTATATACAAACATAAGTTAGTGATGATGGGCATCCTATATACACATAAGTTAGTGATTGGCATCGTCTCCTATATACACACATAAGTTAGTGATGGGCATCGTCTCCTATATACACACATAAGTTAGTGATGGGCATTGTCTCCTATATATACACATAAGTTAGTGATGGGCATTGTCTTCTATATACAAACATAAGTTAGTGATGGGCATCGTCTCCTATATACACACATAAGTTAGTGATGGGCATCATCTCCTATATACACACATAAGTTACATATGACAAATCTGCACCATGATACATATACAAAAGTATCACATGTGTAAGTAACAAAGTACTGTGGTAAATAGCATTGCAATTCAACCATACATATGAATACATAGTCATATTGGGACAGTTCTTCCTGAGTTACTCATAGGAAAAGATTGACAGGATGCAATCACACTTTCCTCCATGGTTCTGTTTTGCACAGGGCCCCCCCGGACAAATAGGAGACACAGGACAAGCTGGACCGCCAGGACCACCTGTGAGTACCCCTTCCTCTTCAAACAGCATCTCCACCTCTGTGTCAGAGTCCCTCAGAGTGCAGCAGACTCCCCTCCTTAGTTCTCCCTTTGAACCAAATGTTCTAGAGTTCTCCCCGTCAGATCTCACATATGTACTAACGGCGCATCGTCGTAAAGATACAAAACCAAAGATTCTAAAGTTTTCCTTAGATCTCCCATAAGACCAAAGATTCTAAAGCTTTTCTACTTAGTTCTCCCTTTGAACTCAGCCAAAGCCATGATCCAAAACCAGAACAGTGCAGTCTGGATCCACTGGGTGTCGTACCTGTAGCCACGTCCCTCTGCACCCCACACACAACAACAACAGCACGTTGCATTTACATGGAATGGGGAACCTCACTAACCACCATCAATATGTAGCATCCACCTGGGTGATGCACGGCAGCCATTATGCCCCACAACGTTCACCACACACCAGCTTGAGGTGGAGAGTGATGGAGTAATTGAGCCAATTACACTAGGGGATGATTAAGTGGCCAGATTGGGAATTTAGGCAGGACACCAGGGAACCCTCTACTCTTTGCAATAAGTGCCATGGGATCTTTAATGACCACAGTGAGTCAGGACCTCAGTTTAACGTCTCATCCAAAGGACGGCATCTCCTACAATACAGTGTCCCCATCACTGCACTGGGGCATTGGGATCAATCTTTTTGGCCAGAGGGAAGAGTGCCACCTACTGGCCACCCAAGATCACTACTACTTCAGGCAGCAACCTAGTTTTCCAAGGAGGTCTCCCATCCAAGTACTAACCAGGCTCACATCTGCTTAGTTTCAGTAATTCAGCTAAGACAAGGTATCCATTGGTCTGGCTGCTGGCTAACACACACAAACACACACAGGCTTTGCTACTCTGTCCAGGCAAAAATGTTTTTGGGTGATGCACAGGCATAATTACCCAACTGTCCACACCTGCGAAGGTGTGGATGAGAAGCCCAACACTGTCTGCCTATACTCATTCACACCATGGTCCTATTTGTGTTGCATTATGGGGGCTCTGCTACCCTGTCCAGATATATCCCCTACATACCCCACATTTGTCTTCATATATGTATTCACAAATATATTTGCTAGCTATCTTGTATAACTATGAAACCAATTTATGTTGTGGGCCATGGGTCAGGCCATAACACCACCTCATTAGTGCAGTGCATTGTACAGTAGAAAGCAAAGCAGTGCCTATGCACTTTCAACTAATTCATCCACTAGATCATTTTAATTATGTATTCACTGAAATCATCATTAAAATAGATTTAAAATTGTATGAAATAGATTTATGTTGTGCCCTTTGGGTCTGGTCAGAACACCTTCTCATTTGCTCACAAGTGAAGTCTTGATGGTAGACACTGCGTAAGTTAGGCCCTAAGTTAGGTATTAAAGGAGAATTCCGGCCATTTTACACATAGAACTCTGTTTCTCAAGGTCACAGAGTACTATCGGTACGAAAAAACATCGGTGCTACCTAGTTGCTGCAGCCAACAGTTGGAGCAGCCAGGCAGCCATAGTGCTACCAGAGAATGTCTAATAAGGGGAGAAATGCCACTCTCGGAAAACCTCCGGTTTCTGAACTTGTTGCAGTTCCTTCTGTGGTTCCACATGAGAGCGCTCGTCCACGAGTGCAGAATGAATGGAGGTCTATGGAGCTGTACCCCTCAAAATCCACTTTTCTCGGGATATAATTTTTTTTCAAGTAATTTGAATATTGTATTCGAAAGGGGAGGCAAAGAAAATACACTTGGTTGAGTATTATATTTTTTTGAAGTCACTTAATTGTTCTAAAAAGCCTTTCAAACATGTTGATGACATCATTCATTAGCACAATGCTAGCGTGTTATGGGCAACAACCTGTAAGAAATCAAAAGGACAACTTTTGACCTGTAACCCATGTTGAAGTTATACAAACTACAATCAAATCTGAGATTTGTCAACGACAATCAGGTGAAAGAGACAAATTTATCCGTCTAGCTCCATTGACTCCCATTCATTCTGCACTCATGGTGATCACCCCCCAGTGGAACTCTGGTGGAACTGCAATCAAAATTCGGTACAATAGGACTTAATACGGAGTTGCCAGGCTCTCCGTAGACGGGCTCTGGTGCTACACTCTAGAGGCATGATTATGATTATGCCCCCAGAGTGTAGCACTGTAGCTGCCGGAATTCTCCTTTAAGTGTCCTCCTTTAAGTGTCCATATGCATACCTAAGTGCAAGTAAGGTCTTTTGGGTGTCCTTCACTCACCCGTCTCCTCCATTCTCTCTCAGGGCCCCCCTGCCACCCTCATCCAACCTCTGCCCATTCGGGAAGGCAGGAAGAAGCGCCGCCGGCATTCTGACCGCGGCCGAGGCGGAGGCAGACAGGAGGAGCCGGAGTCGGAACAGGGAGCCGGGGAGTCGGAGTCGGAGCTGGACGTGCTGAACATGGAGGACTTCTTGCAGGCGGACCAGGCCATGCGCGAGCCCGAGGGCATGGAGGAGGTATTCGCCTCGCTCAACTCCATGAAGACGGAGCTGGAGCTGATGAGGAGGCCACTGGGCACCTACGAGAGCCCCGCGCGCACCTGCAAGGAGCTCATGATGTGCCACCCAGATTACAAAGACGGTGAGGCAACCTACTTTACCGTTCACTAAACAGATTACGCAAGATGAATGGTCATTTCGAACTATCTTGCTCTCCGAATTTTACAAATTACCCTCATCCATTTACTGTAGCCTACTCACATACAATACAGATCCATTTTACATTTAACCTACTCACTTACAATACAGATACATACACTTACAGTTAATATTAGAATGTACGCTCAATGGTTATTGAATATATGCCCTTGGTGTTGTTGCTACCTTTCTCTAAGATACAGGAACACAAATTTGTCAGCACGTTTGATGAATAATAAGCACACTGACGGACTCTCAAATAACTCAAACCAAACCTGGGCTAGCCACCCTAATCCTGGGGTATGATCTCACACAAACACTTCCCTTTAAAAATCTTTCCCACTGTCATCCCAGTGCCCGTGCGGTAGTTTGCGGTTGAAAGACGCTTGAAATGAATGTAACGTTTCTCCACGATGCACCACTTTCACACATCCCCTTCATTACTTGATGTTGCATCACACGGATGAGTCACGAGACTCCTAACAGGATGTGATCCTTCTACTTATTAATGTAAGCCATCCATACAGCATCATCATCTCACATAAGATTAGAATTGATTTCATTATTTGATCTTGCGGGGGGAGTGGACTTGAGTGTGGAGTGGTGGTAGCGGTCGTGAGTGAGTGAGTGCCTCTGATTGGACGCAACCCTCTTCCTTTTTCTCCTTTTTCCTCCAGGGGATTACTGGATCGATCCAAACCAGGGATGTCACAAAGACTCCGTCAAGGTCTTCTGCAACTTCACTGCAGACGGCCAGACCTGCCTGTTCCCCGACAAGGGGATCGAAACGGTTAGTGCAGAGGGCTGAGGCTGCTGGACAGAGAGTGAAAGGTTGGCCCAGTGGCCACAGTTTGCTGCTGGACCGAGAGAGAATGAGAGAGAGAGAGAGAATGAGAGAGAGAGAGAGAATGAGAGAAAGAGAGAGAGACAGAGACAGAGAGATAGAGCTAGTGGTGCTGATCACTCTCCGCTTCTCCATTCAACAGGTCAGGCTGGCAGCCTGGAGCAGAGAGAAGCCTGGGAGCTGGTTCAGCCAGTTCAAGAGAGGCAAACAGGTACAATATGCAGCCGCCATCCTGCACCCCCTGATTGAATTCAGTTCAGTTACATACATTCAGCTACACACAAACACTATTTCTATTATATTCTAGTCTAGTAAGTTCTGTTCAATTCCTTTCAATTACATTATCTGTTTTGCATAGTATCACTTATTTAGATGTTATTCTAGTCTAGTAAATTCAGTTAAATTCTTTCCAATTATATTGTCTATTTTGCATAATATCTTTAATAGTACGGTTACCCCCTGAGGAAAAACAAAGCCAATCATAAATATTTATTTTATGTCAAACATTAATCTTATTAATGTATGCATAACAGCACAACAGACACAGAAATTATGAAAACAAAAATATGATGATTATATAATTCATTGTGTTATTATGATAAAGAGATGGGTAGCCAATGTTCCATTGCTGATTTTGAGGAGCAATTAATCTCCTTCTTCATGTGAAACGCTGCAGGCAGATTCTAATACCACTCAGTCCAACCGATCTCCTTGAGCTGTCATTCAGGAGAGGCTTAAGAGGGCCCTTGAGCAGAGTACATGCAAACGATCAAGCCATGCTGTGTATGAACTTAATGACCTTGTCACATTAAGTCACCTTGGCAGTTGTCAATCTCCTCCGTCCTCTCTCGAACACTTCGTCCAGAGACTGTGTGTGTCTGTGTCTGTGTGTGTGTGTCTGAGAGCAAACAATATGCAGTGAATATGTGTTGATTTGCATAATTGTGTGTATTGTGTGTATTACATGTGTACGGTATATGTCTTTATATGTGTATCACTGTCTTTGTTTCCAAGCATGTGTCTCAACATGCACCACATATGGCCCTGAAGTGCCAGTATGAGACAACCGTTCCTAACTGTATGCATTAACCTTCTCTGGTCCAGCTCTCGTACATTGACTCGGAGGGGAACCCGGTCCCAGTGGTCCAGCTGACCTTCCTGAAGCTGCTCAGCGCCACGGCCCACCAGACGTTCACCTACACGTGCCAGAACTCGGCGGGCTGGTTCGACATGTCCTTGCGCAACCACAAACGGGCGCTGCGCTTCCGAGGAAGCAACGACGAGGAGATGGCGCACATCATCTCTCCCTTCATCAAAGCCCTGCACGACGGCTGCAAGGTACCGTTAACCCCCTGTCTGGTGTCAGATCACGTCATGTTTTTACTCTGCGAGAAATTAAGAATAAGCAAATGTGTCAAATAATATGATGTGATTGCAGTAGTTTTGTTACATTGTTATTACACCGTTAACTACCGTGTAACACACAGCTGTTCACTGTGTATGAGCACATTTGTACTTGTATCCAATCCTTACTTAGTCCACGTATGCAGCATGAATGTGCTGTAGGTCATCATGTTTCAGTATGGCAGAGTGTACAAAACTCAACAGGACTGTGGCTATTCCAACGCCAGTTAAAAATATTATAACATTGTTAATCCCCTGTAATCGCCATTTTTGTTTTACTGCTATAGTCTCGTAAGGGCCAAGAGACGACAGTCCTAGACATCGACTCACCAAGGGCGGACCTCCTCCCCATCATTGACGTGGCTGCCTCAGACTTTGGGGGAACCAATCAAAAGTTTGGATTCCAGGTCGGACGTGTCTGTTACAATGGATGATGAACTTTGCGAATGGATCCACCAATTCAAAGATTTTACGACCAATGACCAATGCCACACAAGCAATATTTATTATATTTTATGTTTGTGTGGTGGGTTTTGTGGTACATTTTCTAATGACTTGTGTGCAACCAATGGGCCAAGCCAATCTGTGCTGTTCCATGACATCAAGAACAGTGACTTTCCAATGGACTTACAGTGGGAGCTACCCAGCACATTTGCCAAAGGGAACTCTTCCAATTAGTCATATTTAATTTGTGTTCTTTTTTTATTTACATTCATTCACCACTATGGAGTTTTTGTGTGAGAATCAATGCTTATATTGGTCTGCAACACCTGAACTTTGCCAACGCACTGAGAAAGGCACATAATTTCTGTCGGTCAGAGACTCATTAGTCGCATACCACTAAGTGACCACTGCAGCATTTCTGTTTGGTCCAGTTGGCTGTCTATGGCACTTTTTTGCTACATGATTTGAATTAATATGCCACTCCAGTGACTAGCTCTGAAATTGTAAGTAATGGAATAAGTAAATATTGCTATTCACTTGTATAGCCTTGACTGCAGTAAGAAACCAAGTGCCATTAGTAGTTGGAAGCAGTTTGTTTTCCGCTACATTCCTCACTGCTAGCTCTGCACTGTGCCTGTTTCCGTGTGCAAACAATGGCAAATGCCATCCTAAATATGCACGGATGAGAACTGTCTTGGAAGGCTGTTTGTTTACAGGGTACGGTTGACATGACATGGAGAAAGGTACCCTATGAATACAAACGCACATTTCTCTCCTTATCCGACAGGTGTTGTTTACAAACCTTTCAGAATAGTCATCAATTCAGTGGTGCTCATTTCTGCAATGAATGCATATGTGCATTGGCGGGGTATGCTAATATTTCACCATGTGCGCAAGTAAAGGTCAGGATTTCGGCATCCGTGAGGAAAATGAGTTGTTTGTCGTCGAGAGTATTATACTTCAGTGCCTTCACATCAAGACTGACCTAATTTCATCTGACTGTCAGGAAAAAGAGTGTTTGTTAGCGGGAGTAGGATAGAATACATACAGTACACACACACACACACACACACACACAGAAATACAACAAATGTCATCTCCCCCATCTCCCTTGCCTTTTTTAAGCCATTTATTTTGGTTTGTTTGTTTGATTTTTGGGTTTTCGTTGAATGCCTTCCTCTTCTGTTTGTACATTGTCACTTTTCTTGTGTGCATTGTTTTGCAGTTGCTCTGCTGTGGTGCTAATGCCTGTGTTTTTGTTTCTTGTCATTTTTGGTTTTTAGTTTTTGTTGTTGTTTTTTTGTTTTTGTTTATTATCATGCCTCGGGGGCAGGGTGAGGGGGTGCAGGGGAGGTAGACAGTTCCAGTGACTGCTGGCTGAAAACAAGGCTCATTTTAGTGTTAGCCTAACATACACACACACACACACAAACACACACACACACACATACACCAATGAACATTCAGGGAACATAGACAGAGAGCACAGTGCACTTCAGCTTCAAGGTAACGTGGTGCTCCTCCATGTCCTACAGACATGTACTCTTGTTGACTTACCTTGTTTCCTGTAAATATGTGCACTCGACTCATTGCACTATGGATGCGATCTCAATTAGTCCTGGCAATCTGAAAGTGTTCAGCACTGGTTCATGTGCACCTCTGCCCTCCACCCCACCCTGTTCCCATCAATGTACAGTCCCCTGTGGTAGATATTGTACAGTTTTTCTGAAGTATGAAACCTAATAATAATCTAATGCCTGATTGAAGATCAAATGCATTTGTGAACCTGATGTGGTTTAGAAAAATAATGGATTTTTTCCCCGTTCCAAATGTGTTGTTTTTACCTCTAACCTCTCATGGGTTTATTGACTTTCACCACTTACCTGTGACGAAGATTGGAGCCTTCCGCTCTGTTATCAACTTCGTCCCAATGCCTCCTTTCACTCAGGGAGTAATCAGCTGCTCACTTACCCACATCCTCCATACACACACAGACACACAGACACACACACGCGCGCACACACACACACACAAAGAGAGACACACACAGAGAGAGACACACAAACACACACATACACACACACACACGAACACACACACACAGACACACACACGCACACACAGAGCAAATGTAATCAACACTGATTCACTTTCTAATTCATTCATTTCAATTAACTTGTTTTTCATTTCTCAAGAGAGAGACAAAGAGAAAAAGAAAAAGTGTGTGTGTGTGTGTTAGACGTTAGAAGGACAAGTCATGGAACAGAACCATTCTGATATATTCACACTCAAATGGAAGCGGAATAGACTAACGATCGTTGGCTCATTATTATGCACACACACACACACACACACACACACGGCTCTCAGCACACACTCATCTTTGACTCCATTTGGACCATTTGTCTGTTCCTTTCCTTAAGTGAGCATGGTGCTGTGCTGCATCAGTGCAGATAAAGTCGGAGGGCAGGAGAGATCAGGCCGCTCCACTCTTATGGGACTCTCCTCTCAAGGCTACACTGGGCACTTATCCCACTTCCCTCTTCTATCATAACACTTCTCAAATGAAACGTTAACCATATCTTAGATCCACACTAGAACGAGGTCATTAGGAGATACAGCTGTGGAATAGCAGTGGGGGGGGGTGGACCTTCATGTTCCAGGTAGGGCAGTTGGCCAGCGTCTCTCCCATTGCAACGGGTGGCCATTTCTGATCCAGAGGCTCTCCGCCAGCTCTGCTGCTTTTAATTTAAGGCCAAGTTGGAGTTTGGAGTTGTGACATCTGTGTGACAGGATTGATGTGTGTTGTGCTGTGTGAGTCTGCAGGCTGTGAGATATGGGTCGGCCGTACGCCCCGCGCCTTATCGCCATGTGCGTTTGGTGCCTGTGATGTGCTGTTCGCTCGCAGGCCTTTTGTCGACACACGGCGCGTTAGATGTTAAGATGTGAAAGAAAACACCCCCTCTCCTATCTACGCCCACCCACCTACCCACACACCCGTGCGTCACACACACACACACACACACACACCATCATTCTAAATGAATGAATGAAGCATCTATCTATCTATCTATCTATCTATCTTCTAGACCATGTAGCTTACCATCTTAATCCCTCTCTCTTTCTTGCAGTTTCTCCTTCTCAACACCCCCACACACACACACACACACACACACTTCACTCCGAGCCCCTAGCTTCCCGTCGACAGTGTGACATTGATTCTAACCAGGCTGAGCGTGTCACCGTAGCACTGTGCAAAATGAACAAATTAAACAGACACTTACATTAATGGGGGAGTGAGGGAGACAGGGTAAAAATGAGAATGAGGGCTAGGAGAGAGAGAGAGAGAAGAAGAGGTGGAGGGTCTGTTCGTGCAGTTAGGCTGTTTGCAGAGAACACCCAGAGGACCTCTGGAAGGAGCTCCCCAACCAGACAACACAGACACTGTTGTGTCACAATCAATAATCTAAGAAGGTCCAACCAGACAACACAGACACTGTAGTGTCACAATCAATAATCTAAGAAGGTCTTTTCTCTTCCGCGCCCTCGCCTGCCCCCTTTTCTCCCTCCCTCTCTCTCTCTCCACCCTCTCTCTCTCTTTCTGTCTGTCTGTCTCTTCCTTTCTTTCTGAGTAGAGTGTGAATGTAAGCCTTATGTGTCAATGTTGAATGTTTTTTTCATAGTGTGTGTCTGTCTATGTTGCTGTGAATGAATCTGCCTTCATCCATTTATTAGCTGTGTTTGGTTTTGCCTGTGTGTGTGTGTGTGTGTGTGTGTGTGTGTACGTTTGTCTGAAGTCGTGTGTGTGTGTGTGTGTGTGTTTATTCATAAGCCACTCACAGCTTCAGCAGCTGTTCTCCAGACCTGAGAAGTGTCCCCCTCTGATTCTCATTTGATCAATTAGTGTTCGCCTCCAGTGGGGCCCGCCGTTGCCAAGCAGCAGATTGGGAGGAGAGGAGTGCAAATGCAATAGAGAGGGAGATAAATGAGAGAGATGAAAAGAGAGAAAGAGAGAGATTGAATGATAACAAGAGAAAGAGTAAGATAAAGAGGAGACCAAGAAACAAATGGTGAGAGGATGAGTGAGTGTGTTTGTGTGTGTGTGTGCAGATGTAGGAGAGAGAGATGGTCCACAGTCAGTGGCCACTGGAGAGAGGCAGAGTGTCTGATCATTTTCGGGGGACGAGACGAGGCGCCAGGGCTCCCCCTCAGATGGTCTGTCTGATTCTCTGGCCTCCGTCTGGGTTCACACAGAGGAGCGCTAGTGTGTCATCTCTACTTAATGTACTCCTTAGCATACACAGCACACTGGCATACTCACACAGGCACACAAACACACACACATGCACACACACACACATACACACATACAAACACACGCACACACACACACACTCTCTCCCACAGACCCACACACACATTCTCTCAATATCACATACATAACAAATCTACTGCAGCTCATGGAGATTCCTGGGGCCGAGGCAATCAGCTGGCGGGTGGCTAATGGGAGTGCATGTGGTGAATAACTCAGACCAATTTAGACACAGGAGTGGGATAGACACACACGTCACCCATTAACACACTGATTAGAACCACAGAGCTTACGCCAGCGCCTGATACACATAGCCAGGAATCATCAGTAGGGGTTAGCATTTGTTTTCCTGTTTGGGAGTGTGTGTGTGTGTGTCTCTGTGTGAGTCTCTCTTTCTCTCTCTCTCTTTCTTTCTCTCTCTCTCTCTCTCTCTCTGTGGGGGTGGGTGGGTGTTTGTGTATATTGGTGTGCATGTTTGGATGAGTTTCTGTGCATATAATGTATGTGTTTGTGTGTGAGAGAGAGAGTGTGTGTGTATCTCAGTATATTAGTGAGTGCAACTGTGTGTGTGTGGGTGCACATCTGCGTGTAGGTGTGTACAGTATGTGTGTGTGTGTGTGTGTATGTGTGTGTGTGTGTGTGTACAAGCGTTGATGAAATGGTGATGCGCATATAAATCTTCTGAGGCAGGCAGGGGGAGAGAAAAAGAAATCAGGGGAAATAGTTGGCCAGTCAGACCATTGTTCATCGGCAAGAAGCCGATTCTCTCCACGCAGTCACTCAGCTCCTCTGACCGCAGAGAGCAGCGAGCAGGCTCCAAACGCCACTTGGCCAGCCCATCTGCCTCTCCCTCCCTTACTCCCTCTCCATTTGTTCCTTCTGTGCCCTCTCTCTTTCTGTTCCTCTCTTTCAGTCCTTGTTTTACTGTTTCTCCCTCTCTCTCTCTCTGTCTGTCTCTTTCTCTCTGTTCCTCTTTGTCCTTGTTTTACTATGCTTCTCCCTTTCTCTCTCTCCCTCTTTCTCTCTTTATGCTCTTTATCTCTGTTCCTTATTCTCTCATTTCATCTCATGCTTGTCTTATTCATTCTTTCACTCTCTCTATCTCACTCTCTCCCTCCATTTCCTCCTTGTCTTAATCTCTCCCTTTCTCCATGTTCATCTCTTGCTTGTCTCATTCGCTCTCTTTTTCCCTCCCCCAATCTCTCTCTCACCCCCCTCCCTCCATCCCTCTCTCTCACTCCCCCCTCCTCCCTCCATCTCTCTCTCTCCCCTCCTTCTCTCCTGCTCTCGGTGATCAATGCACCATGGGTGCTCCTCGAACGCTGACATGGTTCTCATTCGGTCAGCGTGAATCGGACACGGCATCTTTTCATGAGCGCCAGGACACCCTCCATAAATCTCCCAGCAGCACAGAGAAGCATAGAGGAGAGAGGGAGAGGAGAGGGAGAGGAGAGGAGAGGGAGAGAGGAGAGGGAGAGAGGGAGAGGAGAGGAGAGGGAGAGAGGTGAGGAATAAGGAAGAGAGGGGGAGAGGAGAGGAATAAGGAAGAGAGGGGGAGAGGAGAGGAGTGCAGGGAGAAAAGAGAGAGAAATTACTCAGGGAGAGAAAAGGAGATCAGAGGGAGCAAAGGAGAGGGGAAAAAAGGAGAAGAGAGGAGGAAAGGAAAGAAGAGGGGGAGAAGAGGAGAGGAGAGGAGAGAGACCACGGCCAGCTGCCTGGCTGGGGGTTGGACTGCAGCTGAGACTTGCTCACAGGGGTTGGAGGAACAGCTGAGAGAGAGAGAAAGATGGAGAGAGAAAGAGAGAGAGAGAAAAACAGCACAGGAGAGAGAGGGAGCAAGAAAGAGAGAGGGGAAAGAAAAGGCTTAGTTATACTCACATCACTGAGGGTGTTTTTTGACCAGCAGAGAAAACCGGTATCAAGTGAACCAGCCCACATTTCCACCAGTTTTGAACAGAACAAAGGATGTGTCATTGACATAGGGTGTTGGATACATAAACAAGAGTTAACGATATGCATAAACCAGAGATAATAATATGACAGGGGTCCCATTCAAACTGTAGAAACAAGAACTTATTAGCTGTGCGATGCAGGATAACGCCAGCTGCAAAATACTGGGAGACAAAACTCATGCTTTTAGCCAGCTTCTATCTAAATGGTAGAATGTCTTGGCCACTCCGGTTCACAGGAAAAAGAAACAACTATGTTTTGGTTCCAGCTCCGAACCAAAGTGCCAGGTTCCGTTTTTTGTTTGGTGGAAATGCTCAGAACGTTTCAAATTGTGGTTTGTGTATGGGAACGGAACCAGTTCTCTGTCGGTGAAAACGGGCTATGAGAATGTCAGCACAGACAGCAAGCTGAAAGAACGCCATTGTGAAAGAGGGAGGGATAGTGTGCGTCTGTGTGGGTGGGAGTGTGTGTGTGTGTGTGTGTGTGTGTGTGTGTGTGTGTGTGTGTGTGTGTGCATATGCATGTGTGTGTTAAGTTATTCAAGCATACAGACACTAGCTTTAAGCATCACTGGACTTGGAACATTGACATGTCAAGAGTACCTTTATATCCACATTCACATCCAAGCAGATACAGAAGCAGCCTTGTAGCAATCCCCCCTGGATATCAGAGAGCTTTTTATTTTTCCCTAGTGAATCCCGCATGTTACAGCTCACTGACTGAAAGCATGAGGGCTGTGAGCTGAACATTCAATGTGCTGATATCCGTGTGTGAGTGTGAGTGCGTGTGTGTGTGTGTGTGTGTTTGTTTGTGTGTGTGTGTGTGTGTGTGTGTGTGTGTGTGAGAGTGTGAGTGCGTGTGTGAATGTAAGATAAGAGAGATGGTGAGTGTGTGTCTCCTAGTGTATGTGTATGTTTGATGTGTATGTGTGTTTTGTGTTTTCTCTCGTGTGTAAGCATGTGTGTTTTGCTATGTGTGTGTGTGGGTACATACTATGCATGTGTGTCTGTGCCAGGGGGTCAGGATTTGGAGGGTTAGCTTCAGCCAATTAGCATGGCATTTGGCCGCCGACATTTTTGAAAACATGGTGTTACGTGGTTGCAACTTCCGGCACCAGTTTTTACATCCTGATTGGTAGATCACAGCACATGCATGAGTTTAGTGTTGGGCACGAGCGTCCTCGCGCATTGGTTAAGCATTTCTGGTTGCTCGAACCACAATAAACCAGAGGAATGTGCTCTTCTATCAGTAAGTTTAATTTGCGGTGGCATCATTTCATCTGCCTGTAAATGTAGGTTCAACAAGCTGCAAATTCACACTGGATACAGCAAAAATCCCAGCTATCCACAAGTTTCTTACTAAAGCAACTTTTTTGGCTGAAGTAGCTAGCCTAGCATGGGTCATTGAAATGAATGGGGGCGGGACTTACAGTTGTCACTCTCTCCAATTATATATAATACCTCCATGCAGGGCCGTTTCAAGGAATTTAGGGGCCCCAAGCAAAATGGACATGGAAAGCCCCCCCCCCCCACCGCACGCAAAGCCTACAGGAACCACCGCATAGCCATACAGTTTAAGTTCACCCACAGTTTATATAAATACAAAATTTTGACAGTGCAATACTGCAGTTGCATATATATATACTGTGCATTAGTTTTGAACATTTGAACATTTGCAAAAACACCACCGTACCATAAAATCCAATATAAATGTAAAAAAGTGCACAATAACTAAATCCAACATACTTAAACACACACACACACACACACACACTCACATTAACATTTTTCAGCTCTCACAAAGTGAGAAAATAAAACACTGCCATCTTATGCTGAAAAAGGATGCATTGTTCAAACTATAAAGAGTGCAGGTTGTATAACAATTTAAAAATCCAACATAAATACAAGTACACACACACACACATAAGATTAACCTTTCAGGCCATCTTCATCAGTGGAGGTATCCTTAGTAAGAGCCTGAGGGCTGAGAAATTTAAGCAAAGCACCTTGAGGGAGAAAGAAAAGATATGTTAGCATTTCCATATTTTGATATTTAGAAGGGATGCAGCTGCTTTCACAACTACCAATGCTTACTGTAAAAACATCCCAAGCTATTGTTATACATTGACCTAGGCCTACTTGTAGCTTAACATAGCATTTAAGCATTCTGCTGTTTGAGAATTAAACAGACGCACCTGATGCTTTAAAGACAGTAAACAGCTGGCGTGCATGAATACTACTAGACATGAATGTTCCAGTCTGCTTTGATGCACGGAATTTATCGTGTGGTTTTCCTAACCCCATTTGGTAAATAGATTATCACGGTCAATAGTTAGTATAGCAGAGAAGCTATGCCACTTTCATCAAAACCTATTACAAAGCTATAGCAATGTTATGTCATTAAATACGATAAACAGTGATTCTGGAACAGATCTGCGTCTTCCTTATCCTGTTAATAAACATATTACAGTATGTAACCATATTGGCGTCCGTTCGAAAAAAAAAAAGTTGCGCTAACTGTTCTAGTTTGTTACAAGCAGCATGGGCCGTCAGGCAGGTATAGTTAACATAAACATTTTTTGCTAAGCTAGCCTTCCTGCTGCGACATTACACCATTTGTACAAGACAAGTAGAGGTATTTTATCCAGTGTAATTTATCACTTACCACTATCTTGTTTTTTCTTGTCATCCTATTCCTTTCTCTTCTGGCTTCCGGACGCATAACTCCGCTTCATCATGACTGCCTGTTTTATATTTTCGCGGCAGCAGCAGAGACCACAAACCTGGCTGGCTGGCTGCTGTCAGCGACTACTGAGAGGGGCCCCCTTGAGGGGGATCCCGGTATTGCCGGTAACAGTGTCGTTGCACTTTACTGCATTGACTATCAAAGGGGCGCTCACAGTTTGTCGTTGTCGTTGCATTTTATTTTTAACCAGTCGTTGTCTTGGGGCCCCTGGCCAGCTCGGGGCCCCAAGCAATTGCTTGGTTTGCTTGCCTTCCAGCGACGGGCCTGCCTCCATGGTCTGTGTGCATGGGTGTGAATTAATTGTATGTTTGAGTATGGGTGCATGCGTCCTGTGTGTGTGTGTGTGTATGTGTGTGTGTCTGTCTGTCTGTCTGTCTGTGTGTGTGTGTGTGTGTGTGTGTGTGTGTGTGTGTGTGTGTGTGTGTGTGCTGGGGCCTCATTTATAAAATTGTTTGCGTAGAAACCATCCTTCATTTGATCTTAGATCATTTCTGAAATGATCGTACGTGTGATTCAGAGAACACGAACGTACGCACAAAAAAACGTGTGTACGCCACCCTTCCAGATGTGCCCATTATAAATCACAAATCAACTTGTGCGCAGCCAGATGGTTTTAGGTCTCCGCCATGTAAACACCCCCTCATCAATATCATTAGCATATGTTTTAATGAAATCAATGGCCTAAAAGCTGTAGCCTATGTAAAATTATATATGGAAAACACTGTATAGGCCTAGCCTATGCCATCTGATGTTAACTAGCCTATATGCGTCAGTTCGAATAGCTTAACTAATTGTGTTTTTTCCAGCAAAGCTTTCTGGAAAGAGATCGTATGCATCCATGTCCATTGTCCTCTGCTCGCTTTCATTCCTTTTGCTTGCAGCAATGTGAATAATCAACATTTAGTATGTTTAGGCCTACTCTGATTTAGCCTACAAAACAGATGACTACATTATAAGCGTGATATGTCATGTAGGCTTAACGTTTCTTTTAGGATAGGCCATGTTTTTGCTGAAAAAGTAGCCTAGTTCGCCAGTCATTATTCATTCATTCTGCATATCTTTGCTATCGTTTTCTTTCAATAATGTCCAATGGCTTAAACATTGTCCTTTATTGTTGCTTTAGGCCTACCTTTATATTTTAGCCTACATTATTCAACTCACGTATTGTCATCTGTAAACGCAGTTTATCTACCTCTGACATTTCAGAAGAGAGTTTAGGCCTACCCACCTCTTATTAGAGTTTATCCACCTCTCAAAAGAGTTCATTCACTTTTAACATTCAAAACTGTATTATCCAATACTATCATATAGGCCTATTCCCAATACTGCATAATTCAGGTAGTTATTTAGGAAAAACTGCATTTTTGGGTTTTGGGGCCCAGGGCTGATGGGGTTTGGGAGGGGCCCCCGGGGACCAAACGAAATTTTTCCTAGAAAAGTCTAGTGGGGCTACATACCCACCAAATTTCATGTGCCCCGGTGGTTCGGTGTCCCGGATATCGTTGACCAAAAATTCAGGAAGTAGATGAAAAAAAAAAACATTGAATCCCTATATAAATCCCTATATGACCGCTTCGCTAGCGGCGGTCATAATAATAATACATTTTATTTGGTACATAGCGCCTTTCAAAGCACCCAAGGTCGCTTTACACACTATACATTTACGCGTATGACAGAAGATGCCGGACGGAGCGCAGCTAGAAGCTAGTCTGCACAATCCAGACTCCAGGCAAGGCAGATGGCAGCTCGCAGGTCAGCAACAGCTCGGCGGCCACGGTAGATCTTTCTCAGAGTAGGCCCAGGTCCAGCTGTCCCGAGAAATCTCCTCGACCAGACAGTGAAGTGCAGCACCGCTCACGGATGGATGGATGGATGGAAGGATGTCAGTCCAGGGCAAAAGCTAACGTTAGCCATAGCAAGCTCCCAACTGACCAACATTAACAACATCAGCCGACTTAGAAGCAGTAACGTTAAAAGGGACTAAGAATAACACGAAAACTATCAAAAATAACGTAAATAAAGAGAGAATACATTTAACTACACAAATCAATACAAAAAATGAACATGACATTACATAAAATTACGAACATTACATAAAAACAAACAAAAACATGATGCCAGACGGAGCGGCGTGTCTCGCCAGCGTCCCCGTAACCTAGTAACCTAGCAACCTCTAAAGATAGAATACATTTAACTACACAAATCAATACAAAAAATGAACATGATATTACATAAAATTACAAACATTACATAAAAACAAACAAAAACATGATGCCAGACGGAGTGACGGATCTCGCCAGCGTCCTCGTAACCTAGCAACCTCAAAAAGATATGAGCTGTGTGGGGAGAACAGGACCAGACAGTGTGTGTGGTGTGGGATAATGATCACATGGTGATCAGTATCCCAACTGAGCGGCGCTTCTCCCCACCATAATTAGTATGCTGATGTTTGGCTCCCCTGAGAGAAGACAGCGGGAGTCGCAGGGGACTGTTTCACTCCACTCAACAGGAGGCTTTAAGCCGCTGTGTCTATGAAAGTGATACTCTTATTTGTTGTTGCAAGGGTATTGCAATGGAAACGGTATTAATTATGAGAACACAACTGACCTCTTTATAGTTAGTGATGGAATTGCAGTCCCATAGCCTAGAAATCTAGACGCACCCTAGCGGCAGCAAATTACATTTGCTTCCAGGGCTAGTCTAGCAACTCTCCATTGGCTTGTGAGCTCGAAAAATTAAACTTCTATCAGGCCAATCAAATCATGTATAGAATCGTTAGGTGGGCTTAACATAATGATCGATTGCAGAGTTACAACGGTTTGGCTTGAATTCCCTGCTACTTGAAAACAAAGATGGATGTTGCTGTTGGCCAACAGTGTGACACGAGTTAAGCTTGTTTTAAATTGGCAAAAGTTTGAACTAGCCAACTAGCTCTGCTGGTGGGAAAACGCATGGGACTCAGCGCTGTCGTATTGCATGCAGAGGGAATTTGAAAGACAACCGATTATCCCACCCCTCGGACTGAGCACTGCGAAAACATGTCCCTCTCCCTGAAAACATGTAGCCTAATACTTGTGTTTGTGGACTAAAGGACTATTTCTTTTTACAACAGATTCTCTAAACTCCCTTTTAATCTGTTGGCAAGTAGGCTATGTGGTGATCAATTCCCCCTATTTCCCTCTCAATCTACTGTATAAGTAGCTCTACTTAAGTGGATGTTGGGTAACATAATTTCTGTTGACGTTCAAACAAAACAGAGAGCTAGCTCGCCCCTCCCGTTCAAACTAAAACTCTGCTGAACGCGCATCTGTTTGGTAAATGGCTAGAAGAGTTTGTTATGTTTCATGGTCCAGGTTGATTTGTTGCCGTTTTTGGAGCCTGGGCTGTCTACAGAGACCACTTTTTTTTTACAGTGTATTCAGGGGACAGGCAGCTAGCCAATCCGCTAGGAGATGTTTGCACTATGTGACAAAAAATGTTTTAGCTTAGAAACCGCCTGACATCGCTTAGAGCACCTTCATACTCTGATAGACTGAATGTAACTGAATGTGTTTTTTAGCTGCATGCAGGGCTGCCTGTGTGTAAACACCGTGGTTCCCATGGCATTGAGGTGTGACTGTCGTGAGACAGAGGAAGAGAGCCGGGCTCCCCGCCCCTCATGAATAGTCATGCCAAACAGCTGCTCATTAGCTCCAGAACTGTCTGCAAACAGACTAGCATCGCAACCTGTCTGCCACCTCCTTACGCGCACACACATACACAGATGCAAACAAATATGCACACACACATACACATACACACAGATACGAAAACACACACACACACACACACAGATACAAACACATATGTGCACTCATACACACACAAATACACAGATATTTGTGTAAAATGTGTGTATTTCTGTAAAGTACAAACACACATACAGCACATACATGCATGCACAGATGCACACACATACCCACACACACACACACACACACACACACACACACACACACACACACACACACACACACACACACATCTGTTCTGATCCCCTTCATCTCCAACACTTTTCCCTCCTCTGAGCCCCACTCCTGGTGTCTGTCCCCTCTGGGCAATTGGAGCACACTGCACCTCACACACACACACACACCCACACACACACATACTCTGGGCCCCGTGTGAATTCAGTGTGTGTCATCTCCAGACATCTCGCCGCATCCCTGCAGAAAGCACACATTTCCTAACTAATGCGGAAAACAGCTTCCGACAGTTCAAAGAAAGGTGAGGGCAGGCAGCAGCGGACCTCAGGTGACCTCGGGTGATCTCAAGTTAGCTCGCATTTATTTATTCCTCGTATCTCCCCTCGCCCAACTATGGCCTCAAAACCTTTCTTCCTGACAGAAAGACTCATGTGAAGAGAAACATGGAGCAGAGAGAGACACAGAGAGAGAGAGAGAGAGAGAGAGAGAGAGAGAGGAGGAGGAGGAGGAGGAGGAGGAACTCAGTATTCAGCCCATGGTCCAGACTGAATTCCCCTGATGAAATCCTCTGTTTGTAAATCGCTGGCCAGGGAAGAGACGTCCAGCATGTAATTACAGGTCCGTTTGATTACTAAGAAATCACTTGAGCAGAGCTTTAAAAACCTGCCTTTGTTTATATGGCTGACAAGACAATTTTACACAGGGTCATGCTTAAGTGAAATCACCATCTGTCATCAGCTCTAGTCTCAAGCCATTACTAACCTACCTGCCCGGTGCACCCTGTTTAAAGAGACGCACTGCCTACTGATCCACATGCACACATGCACTAACACGCAATCAGTCAGATCCAAGCCCTTTTTCTCTTACACTCTCTCTCTCTTACAGACACACACACACACACGTATGCATCACATATGCATGCACTTATGGATAAGCAAAGACTCAGGGTTCAAGCGCACACACGTACACTTGCACACACACACACACACACACACAAACTCACCTGTGAGAGAATGCGTTTTTTGTCCAATTGATTCTGGTCACAGAGAGCAGTGGAGATGAGCAGTCAGTGCAAGTGGCCCAGGCAGTCAGACAGCCTAGATATGAACATCGCCAGAGGAATAATTGCAGAAGGTGTTTTATATGGAAAAGACAGAGATGGGATGAAGTGAAATTAAATCTCGGGGAAATTGAGAGTGGGAGACAGGCGGGTAGGGATGCTTGGGGGTGGGGGTGGGGGGTAGGGATGCTTGGGGGTGGGAGTGGGAGGGGGGGGTGAGATGGCGGAGCGAATTGCTGCAATGTTTGAAGAGCATAGAGGATAATTAGAGTGGTCAGAGCTCTCCGTCTCCCCTGGACACTCTTCACTCTACCTCTGTCTTTCTCTTCCTACCCATCTCAAATCTCTGCTGCACACACATCTTACGCACATACACACATACACATACATACACACACACACACACACACACACACACTAACACACACACACACACACACACACACACACACACACACACACACACACACACACTAACACACACTAACACACACACTAACACACACACACAAACACACAAATACATACAGAGAGATAGAGATAGAGAGAATATCTATGCAGATGTCCCAAGCAGAGAGCATTTTCTGCCAGGCATAAATCAGTGCACATGCTTTACAATGCACCCTGGAAAGCCCATCCACAGACAGGGGGAAAAGAATCAATGCAGGATACACATTTTCTCTGACAACTATTTCATATAGAAGACTGCATCTGTCTCGGGCTCACCTGGAATACTGATTACACAGCGGCATGCCAAAGAGAATTCCGTGGAATGCCATTACATTGTGATGGCTCACCTACTTACTATGCAAAAGATGGAGGCCCACCACAGTCCAACAACTATGGACCTATTAAATATCTCTGTCAAAAAGATAGAGAAGATGAAAAGACAGAAGAAAGAAAGATAGAAAGAAAGAAAGAAAGAGAAAAAGGTAGGAAGGAAGGAAGGGAAGAACAAACAAAGAAAAAAGATGACCCCTCACACAGATCAGTCCTCAAACCGATGTGCAGCTGAGTGCTGTGGACATGGCAACAACGCACTTCCATTATGACTAGTCGGACGTAGCGGCCCATCACAGCTTGTATGTGCAATTCCAGACCCCTCATTACATGGATGTGGATGTGCTCACAATAACCATTAGAATTACTGGCCATAACCACAAGCATCAGTCATATCCTTTGTGTGGTGATGGAGAAACAGTCTGCATGTAAAAAACACTACTATACCGCCCTGCCGCCACCAACCTCCATCTTTGCCCCCCACCCCTCGTTTCGACCAAGATGATTTCTTGTCGGTCTCATATGCTCCACATCCCACTGTATCGATTGGCCTCGATGAGTGCTGGCCAGAACGCAGAGGATGAATACGCCGTCCGTGGCCCTGAGAGAGCTTTTCTATCCCCTTCACTAGAGGGAGGGAGAGGGGGAGGGAGAGGGAGAGAGAGAGAAAGTACAGACTCCACTGACTGGGTATCGGGTACTGTTTCTAGGCACAACCCCTTGCCGGTTATCCCAACCTCATCCACAACGCAGCATGTCAATCATCCTCAATATTCCGCTGATCATTTCCCACATAATAGCAATGCTCTGCGTTACCATGGCGTCATTCACCGTAGTGCCCCTTCATGCTGTCACCCGTACACATGCAGACACACACACAAACACACACACACACACACACACACACAAGGATACAGAGAAACAGAGAGGGAGAGAAAGAGAGAGAGAGTTGAAGGGAAAGTAAAGGTCTTTGTAGATAATGCATTCCACCACCCACAATGCTCCATCATGCAGCATCCATTCCTCATAGACACCCCCCACCTCTGTCTTTGGAGTGAGAGCCCCACACTCAGGTGAGATTGGGGGTGAGAACCCGCGGCAGAAGCAGTGGTGGCAGCACCCAGGCAATCTCCCCTCCATCAGTAATCCCCCCCCCCCCCCCCAACCCTCCAGCTCCACAGGCAGCCAAGCAATGCTCCTGCTCCCTTCCCCTGCCCTGTATGGGTAGCGGGGACAGCTAACTGCATAAAATACTATTTGCTTTGTCACACAGAGCTATGCTTGGCTACACTGAATAATTGCAATTGCAAAATTGTTTTCCTTTTATCTAATGAAGGCCTTCAAGGCCTTCAGGAGGGAAAAAAAGTGTGTGTGTGTGTGTGTGTGTGTGTGTGTTTGAGAGTGAATGTGTGTGTGTGTGTGAGAGAGAGTGAATGTGTGTGTGTGTGTGTGTGTGTGTGTGTGTGTGTGTGTGTGAGAGAGAGAGAGTGTATGTGTGTGTGTGTTAAAGAATAGAGTGGAGTACAAGAGCTGAGGACAAAATAGTAAGGACAGTTAGAGTGGGAAGAGAGACAAAGGGGTGAAAAGAAATCAGTGTTTGCAACTTCAGACATAGTAATACCCATACTTTGGCTTCTCACCACACACACAGCATCCTGTGTGGGTTTTTTAAGGAAGGACTGCAGGGGTGACTGGCCTGTGCTGAATAATGCAGAGAAGAGAGAGGAGACAGAGAGAGAGAGAGGAGAGAGAGAGAGAGAGAGGAGAGAGAGACAGAGAGAAAGAGGAAAGGAGAGGGGAGGAGAGAGAGAGAGGATAGGTCGGCACTACTGGACCGGAGCGCAAGAGAAATGCTGACTCCTCAGGCCTCACCGCCAGCAGGGCACTCAGTGCCCACAGCGCCCCACTGACGGAGAGAGAGAGATGCATTGTATTGAGTTCCGAAGTTCTGAGGTTCTACAGCAGTAGCAAAACAACCAAGCTCCTGAAAAACAGGGCAAAAACTTGGACTTTCTTTTTGAAAAAACAAGAAATCAAAGAAGAAAAAGGCGGATAACTGTATGAGAACACCCAGGGACAGAACAGAACTGCAAACAAGAAAGTAAGAACTTCGGAAATTCTAAGAATTAGAGGATTTTTCTACTAGTGCAACTGTAACTGCTACACTAGCATCTGCTGTCTCTATAGCAACACATTGCATTGTATTGTTCAAAGAAGAATCAGTCAACTGCCTTACAGCTAATAACTTAGGCTAACTGAAGAAAACTGAAGAATTGCTAAGATCAAACAGTGAAAAAGCAAGAAATACCCATTAAGAAGAAGAAACATTTTTATTTTTTTAAAGATATATATATATTTTTCATTCCATTTAATTTTAGAATGAGAATGAACCTGTAAACTAGTCTTTGGATGTTTAACCAGTGGAACTGCTATACTTTGAAGTGCCAACATACTTTTATTATCAATCAACAAAGATGAAAAACCAATCTACCACAAACATTCTTGAAATTAAATTTCCAGAAAATATGAAATCCATAAAGGAAAGGAAAGAATATAAACTTAAAAAGTTAATGGAGATGCCAGAGACACTTACTGCAGACTACAAAGTCACTGCAGGAGTAAAGGTGAAATGTGATCTTGTTTTCTTTACAAAAAGTACAGGAGCTTGGCATACTGCTCTGTGCCACACATACAAAAATATAAAAAAGTGTGGCATCAGCAGAGGAAGACAAATATCAGTTGATGATGATGACAACACCAATAATGGCAAACTCACTTTTAATATTTATCACAATGGGACTGTCATGGTTCAAGGCTCTGAGACCAGCCTAGAACACTTTCAAAAGAGTTTCAACTCACTTGTCAATTTAGTCAACAATGAAACAAAGGTGAAACCTTGTACAAAATCTTGCCAGGATGACCAAAAGACAAACATCAACCCTCTCTCCTCACCCATTTCAAAAAATATAACAACTTTAAGGAATGGATTGTCCACTCTGGAGAGAGAGTTTGTCGACTACAGAGAGACTAACCTGAATGGCGAGGAACTAAACATCCTATTCAACTATCAGAAAAAGGAAATCCAAGGACTAAGGAGCGTAGTAAAGGAGCTGTAGGAAAATAACCTGTCTTTGCAGATGGAGATGCGTCGCCTCAAAGTTGAGCACCTCCAACAGGTTGGGGAGCTCCAGAGGGACATTAAGGAGAACTATCTGACCCTGCAAACAGTGATGCGTTGCCTCAGCGAGCACTTCAGACAAGTCGAGGAGCTCCAGAGGGACCTGAGAGAGACCAGTCAGGCTATGCAGACTGAGATCCGTTGCCTCAGTGACGAGCACCTCCGACAAATCGAAGAGCTCCAGAGGGACCTTCTAATATTAAGGGAAGAACAGAGGAACAGTCCAGCAAAACCTGAGGACAATGTTCCTGTACCAGCCTCCTCTCCCACTCCAGCTCCAGCCACCACTAACATCAGCACCGTGCAATGTCCACAGGAAGAGAACTCTAAAACACCATCCCAGGACAACAGGACATCCACTGTGAAAAAAGCCATATATGAAAATACTGGAAAAACAATTAGGCCAAATATGCAGACGCCACCAGAAATTATCCTTCTGAGTGACTATAATGGAAAATTCATAAACATGAACCGTCTGTTTCCTAAGAAAAAAGCAATAAAACTCTGGTGCCCAACAACAAGTGCACTAGAGATACTAGATGATAAGAGACTGAAAGATGCCACACACATCATCATTCATACGGGCACTAATGACCTCACATCAGGAAAAAAAGACATAGGAATGGACCTAAGTAAGGCAGCAAAGAAAGCAGCCACGATTGCACCATCGGCCAAAATAATCGTGTCATCCCTGCTCCCCAGGCTGGACAAGCCCCCGCAATTAATTTAACAGATCAACAAGGATCTTAAAATGCTTTGCAGCTCTGTCCCACAAATTAATTTGGTCAATCATCCTGACATTCACCTACAACACATGTACGACCACATCCACCTGAACAACAAAGGAATACGAAAACTGGCAAAAGCATTAAAGGACACAGCCCTAGATCGCAATGGCAGAAGACAGACACACCATCAGAAAAGCAACACTGCTGAATCTCCACCATCCTACCATAGCAGTCAACAAAACAATCTGATACAAGACAGCCATGCATCTGCATCAACGGCTCAGCTCCAGGAAAACCATGCTGCCACTCAAACTACACAAGAGAGCTATGCAACAGTGGCAGCAAAACATACAAAGCCATTGGACCAACAGAGCCAGATTAGAGAAATGCTAGCCTTGATCTGTTCAAAATTACTGCACTGATCAGCTCTGCACACAAAAACATCCAAAGCAATACAAAAACACATGTAATTGAGCATAATTAGCTGGAATATACAAGAATTATATTCCTCTACTTTTGGGTTAAAGACATCAGATCCTATTTTCCAATCTACAATTAAAAATGTTGATATTATTATTTTATTAGAAACATGGAGCAACAAAAATCTTAGGACAGGTTGTCCTTGTAACTACAAAGAGCTGATCATTCCCCCCCGAAACAGCCCAAATCAAAGAATGGCCGTGCATCAGGAGGCATTATAATATGGCACAAAGATGCTCTAACTGAGCACATACAACCAATAAAAAAGGGAAAATCTCACATTTGGCTAAAAATAACAAACAGCTCATCTGAATATGACAACGTTTTATATCTGTGTGCCATATACATGGCACAGTACCCCTAAATTCCCCATACTATGATGAACTGGCATTTGAAAATCTCCAAAATGAAATATTGCAGTTCCAAGCCAAAGGATCAGTCCTTCTCTGTGGAGATTTTAATGCCAGAACTGGGAAAGAACTGGATTATATATGTTCAGAAGGAGATGACCATATATTTGGAAGAAATGTGTTTAACACAGGATCTTTAGAGTTTCCTTCTATGAGAGAAAATTTTGATGACATATCTAACAAAAGTGGGAAACAACTATTGCATATATGCAAAAATCTTGGTTTATACATCTTAAATGGAAGAACATCTACGGACTCGCTAGGAAGACATACATTCTGCTCCCATCTAGGTAATAGTGTCATAGACTATGGCTTAACAGATCTACCACATAGAAAGATAAAAGCTTTCATGGTCATGCCACAACTACCAATATCAGATCACTGTCAAATCAAAATTCTTTTGAACATCGACAGAATACCAGTCCTAAATGAACACCAAAAAATGCTCCCCATTCTTTATAAACACAAATGGAAAAAAAACAGTCAGTCAAAGTATGAAGCTATATCTAACAGTAAACACATAGAAAACATGATATTCACTTTCTTATTCTCTAAATTCACGAACGAAAGATCTAGTGTTGGCTCTGCTGCTGAGGAATTAACCAATATATTCTTGAAAATTGCCCATATGTCAGGCATCATAGAAAAAATGAAAAAACCAAGAAAGAAAAAATGCTCAAAATGGTTTGATCACGAGTGTTTTAGGGCTAAGCACGACCTAAGAGTCAAATAAGAAACATAGAGACCCCAATCAAGATACACGCTTGAAGTACTTAGATGCTCTAAAACAATACAAATTACTTTTGAGGTCAAAAAAAGCTAAATATATGACATCTAAGCTTGAACAAATTGAAGAGGCCATTTACACCAACACCTTTTGGAAGATATGGCACAAAATAGACACCTAAAAAAAAAAGGACTCACTATCTATAACAAATGGAAACATTTGAAAAAATCTTTTCGAAGAGCTCTATAGTTTTAAAGAAAATTCACAACACCAAGCCCAAAAAGAAATACTTAAAAAACTAAAGAAAATGGAACAAACAGTTTCATACCAAAATGATCTAGACAGCCCAATCAAACTATCAGAGCTAAATGAAAAAATTTAATCACTGAAAAATGAAAAAGCTTGTGGGATTGATATAATCTCCTCAGAAATGCTTAAGCATAGTACTCCACTGACAAGAGAAGCAATCCTCAAACTGTTCAACCTGGTTATGAGAACAGGATATTATCCTAGGGTATGGAACCAAGGATTGATAACCCCGTACAAAAATGGTGATAAAATGAACCCAAATAACTATCGTGGGATCTGTGTCACGAGTATTCTTGGTAACATTTTCTGTAATATACTGAAAACAAGAATACTTACCTTCTTGGATAATAAGAACATTTTATGCAAAAGTCAGATAGGCTTCCTTCCTGAATTTAGAACCACCGACCACATCTATACCCTCCACTCACTTACTGAACAGTATGTACAAAAAACAAGTAAAGAAAAGATCTATGCATGCTTTGTTGATTTTAAAAAGGCCTTTGATTCCATCTGGCACGAGGACACGCTACTAAAAATTATTGAGAGGCAATGTCTACTCTATAATAAAAGACATATGCCAAGAAAATACATGTTGTATTAAAATGAATAACACCAGAACAGAGTTCTTTAAGCAGGGTAGAGGAGTTAGGCATGGTTGCAGCCTAAGTCCAATACTCCAATACTTTAATATTTTCATCAATGAGCTAGCTGTAGCAATCAACAAATCAACATCTCCTGGACTTGTACTTGACAGCACAAATATAAAATGCCTTCTCTTTGCAGATGACATGGTCTTCCTTTCGCCATCAAAAGCAGGTCTACAAGAAAGCCTTGATATTCTTGAAACATATAGCAAAAATTGGGCATTACCTATTAATACTGACAAAACAAAAATAATGGTTTTTAAAAAAAAATCAGGAAAAGAAACCAATTTTTCTCAAGCCTATTGCTCTGTATGGCAGTGAGATTAAGGGACCCCTGTACGGGCTTGATTATAAAAAGTGGGATAAGGGCCCAACTGAGTTACTGCACCCTCAAATCTGTAAAGATGTCTTGGGTGTACATAGAACATCATCCAACTTGGCCTCCCGCTCTGAGTTGGGGAGGTTCCCTTTACTTATCGACATCGACAAAAGAGCCTCCAAATTTTGGTTACATCTGGCAAAAAGCAATGCTGGCACATACCACCATAAGGCTTTCAAGCACAAGTCCCTTACCCAGAAGTGTGACCCCTTATTCCAAATTGCAAACAAAAATAACATACAGTGAACAGCCTAAGTCACATGACAAAATCTATACAGAAAGAAATTGACAACACAAATCAGATGCATTATACTAAATTCTGGAAGGAAGAAATAAAAACGAATGACAAACTAGATATATACAGAACCCTGAACAGAAATTACTGTATAGCCCCATACTTAAATGACATCAAAGATAGAAAGAAAAGAACAACACTGACAAAATACAGAATCAGTGACCATAGCCTACACATTGAAACTGGTAGACATAGACAAACATGGGTGCCTAGACATATGAGGAACTGTAGCTTCTGCATAAATGATGTAGAAAACAAGGAACATTTCCTTCTTAGTTGCATCAGATATGCACCTATAAGGGAATTTTTTTTGCTGAATTCAAAAAGCATATAACAGAATTTGAAAATCTATCTCCACAAAGAAAACGATATATATTATTGGGAGAGGAACCAAACTGTTCATGCCTAGCTGCAGATTATATTATGACCTGCCATAAAACAAGAGAAAAGTTGTAACTTTCATGTATGTGGTATATTGATGAGTTTATCCCCTTTGTGATGTAAATACTATGTTTGATATTAGGTATTGCTATTTACCTCAAATTGATTTATGTAGATGTATCTACAAGTGTAGGCATATAATATGTGTTTACAATAATGCATTTTTTTTATTTCTATTTTTTCCTACAGTATAGCACTGTTGCTGAAGCTATTACTGTCCTTTTAATACCATTTACCATTTATCCTTTCATTATTATTATTATTATTATAAATATTTTTTTTAATATCCTTTCATTATTTAATTTTATCTCTATACCAATACTTATGTAAAGTTGATTATTAACATGTTATACTTGTCTTTGGCAACAGTGACTTTACTCATTCATGCCAATAAAGCACCATTTGATTTGATTTGATTTGATTTATGGAGGTGTAGGTGGAGAGAGAGAGACAGGGATGTGTACATGGAGAGAGAGAGAGACAGGGAGGTGTACATGGAGAGAGAGAGACAGGGATGTGTAGATGGAGAGAGAGAGAGACAGGGAGGTGTAGATGGAGAGAGGTGGAGAGAGAGACAGTGAGGTGTAGATGGAGAGAGAGAGACAGGGAGGTGTAGATGGAGAGAGAGAGAGACAGGGAGGTGTAGATGGAGAGACAGAGACCGGGGAGGTGGAGATGGAGAGAGAGACAGGGAGGTGTAGATGGAGAGAGGTAGAGAGAAACAGGGAGGTGTAGATGGAGGTGTAGATGGAGAGAGGTAGAGAGAGACAGGGAGGTGTAGATGAAGAGAGAGGTAGAGAGAGACAGGGAGGTGTAGATGGAGAGAGGTGAAGAGAGAGAGACAGTGAGGTGTAGATGGAGAGAGAGACAGGGAGGTGTAGATGGAGAGAGAGAGAGAGAGAGACAGTGAGGTGTAGATGGAGAGAGAGACAAGGTGTAGATGGAGAGAGAGGTAGAGAGAGACAGGGAGGTGTAGATGGAGAGATAGAGAGAGAGGGAGACAGTGAGGTATAGATGGATAGAGAGAGAGACAAGGAGATGTAGATGGAGAGAGAGGGAGGTGGAGATGGAGAGAGAGAGATAGGGAGGTGGAGATGGAGAGAGAGACAGGGAGGTGGAGATGGAGAGAGAGAGAGAGACAGGGAGGTGTAGATGGAGAGAGGTGGAGAGAGAGACAGGGAGGTGTAGATGGAGAGAGGTGAAGAGAGAGACAGTGAGGTGTAGATGGAGAGAGAGAGACAAGGAGGTGTAGATGGAGAGAGAGGTAGAGAGAGACAGGGAGGTGTAGATGGAGAGAGGTGGAGAGAGAGAGACAGTGAGGTGTAGCTGGAGAGAGAGAGACAAGGAGGTGTAGATGGAGAGAGACAGGGAGGTGGAAATGGAGAGAGAGAGACAGTGAGGTATAGATGGAGAGAGAGAGAGAGAGACAAGGAGGTGTAGATGGAGAGAGACAGGGAGGTGGAGATGGAGAGAGAGAGATAGGGAGGTGGAGATGGAGAGAGATACAGGGAGGTGGAGATGGAGAGAGAGAGAGAGACAGGGAGGTGTAGATGGAGAGAGGTGGAGAGAGAGACAGGGAGGTGTAGATGGAGAGAGGTGGAGAGAGAGAGAAAGAGAGAGAGCGGTGAGAAGAATCGGTAAGATCCGGGGGTGGGAACCAAAGTGATCCCATCAGGAGCTGTGTTAGACAATCAACATAATCCTGACCCTCATCATCAACATGTCTAGTGATATAGGCCCCAAGACACCTTCTTCCCCTGACACCAAAGAACTGAGAAATACCTTGGTTGAACTTGAGCAGGACTACACAATATTCAAAGAGGAAACCACTAACAACTTAAAGCACCTCCAGAGCCAAATCATCCACCCAAACATGGAGGGAGCTGAAAGACGAAACCATCTTGTCTGACAGTATCACTCACTCCGCTGACACGCTTGAATCTCCAGCACAACCCCCTCAAGTCAGGCAGCTGGAGATTGCCAGCCAAGAGTGCCTGCAGGAAGAAGTGAGGACCCTGAAGGAGAAGCTGTTGAGGAGAGAGTGGCACAGCCATAGTCCAAGGGACCAACTCTTGGACTGCAGGAGCAGAGAACTCAAAGACGAAACCATTTTGTCTGACAGTTACACTCACTCCACTGATGCGCTTGTACCTCCAGCACAACCCCCTCAAGTCAGGCAGGTGGAGATTGCCAACCAAGAGCGACTGCAGGAGGAGGTGAGGACCCTGAAGGTGGAGATGTTGAGGAGAGAACAGCACAGCTATAGTCCGAGGAATCAACTCTTGGACTGCAGGAGCAGAGAGCTGAATGACAAAATCATCTTGTCTGACAGTTACACTCACTCCGCTGAAATACCTAAACCACCGGCACTACCTCGTCGAGACTTTCAATCTCCCAAACATCAACAATACATCTGTAGCATCACAACCTCCTCATCACCTTCTAACATCAGCCATGGCCAACAAAGAATGGAGCCTGCAAAGGACAACATCTTCATCCTGTGTGACTCCAACGGGAATCACCTGGCGACGGGAATCACCAACAACGACTCTTCCCGAAGAGCAACGTCAACAAACTTTGGTGTCCAACAACACAAGTAGCAAAGGATATCCTGCAGAAAGGTTCACTGAGTAGTCCATCCCACATTATCATACATACAGGGACAAATGACCACAATGCAAGAAGAACTGATGTAGCGGAGGCCTTAATCAATACTGTAAAAATTGCCACACAAAAACACCCTGACGCTAAGGTAATCATTTCATGTCTTCATCATTTCTTTACTCCCAAGACGCGATATACCTAAAAGCGTCATAGAAAAAATCAATGCCAAAGTGATGTCCTTTTGTGATGTGACACCAAACGTAAAGATGGCACATCATAATGACATTACCACAAACCATTTATATGACAATGTACACATCCACAAGGGGGCATGAAACTTTTCGCAAAAAACTAAAAGACACTGCATTAAACAGGGAGAGATTCCTACGGTCTGATAGAAGCAATATCAGAATTGGACAGAACTTAGGTCAGACTACTAGGCCTACTTATGCAACTGCTACTTCAAACAGAGATTCAGACCTTACCCAGATAAAAACAATGTTGCAACTCATATGTGATAGTCTCTTGCACTAATGAAAAAAAAAAAAGCTATTATTTCTGAAATTTATGTTTTTATATGTAAAGGGAAAACAGTGTGCAATATGTCTGTCTGTGTGTGTGTGTGTGCATGTGTGTGTATGTTGTACTTGCACTTGTTTGTTATTTGTTCTTGTAAAACATTATGTCTTTGTCTCAATATTATATGTGTTGTCTGTCCATCTTTTTTTCTTTCTCCTTATTTACCTAAACTGTTTTAATGTATGGGCTAATTTATTTATCTTTATGTCTGGTTATACACCTGGGAACCCTTTACTGCATGGGTGTTCTATAACCAGCTATTAGGTTAAATTAATTAACTTGAGTAGTCAAACATCCTTTTTTCTTGCAAATAATATTATAGTAATGAATTCTCTCAAAATCACAAGTTATAATATTCAGGGAATGCATTCTTCTTCATTTGGAGAGAAAAGAATCTAAAGATCTTGATTTTGTAAATATTGTAAATAACTCAGATATATTGATAGCACTTGAAACATGGGCTAAAAAAGGACAGGAAAACTATTCTCTACTTAACTACAGAGATATACATATATCCTCTATTAAACACCCCAATATTAAATGTGTCAGGACCCAGGTGGAATCATAAAGAGTCACTTAAACAACATATTGACATTGTAAGAAAAGGACCATCATATATATGGCTTAAACTCTCCAAAGAGCTTACATGCTCCAGCCAAGACACTTATTTATGTGCCTTGTACATTCCTCCATATGAGTCACCATATTACTCTGAGGATACATTTGATATCTTAAAAAAGGATATCACTGAATTTCAACCCATTAGGAAAATACTACTTATGGGAGATTTAAATGCACGGACAGGAAACGACCTTGATTACGTTGACCCATCTGGCCTAAAATATATTACAACACTCCAACAAAACATTGTGGTGAGCAGACAAAGGCATACTGTTGACTATATACTTAATAAACATGGCAAGGAACTTCTACAACTTTGTAAAACCCTGGGTCTGTACCTTGTCAATGGCAGAACAAGGGGTGACTCTCTGGGCAAATACACTTACTCCTCATCCCTGGGCAGCAGTGTGGTGGATTATGCTATAACAGACCTAGACCCAAATCAAATAAATTATTTCATGGTGATGCCACAGCTGCCTTTATCGGACCATAGTCACATCTCCATTAGTCTAAAAAAGAACCCTAATCTTGAACACCAACAATCTACATCAGCGCTACACCCACTCCCCGTAAAATACATATGGAACAATGACAATCTGGAACAATTTAAAACACAATTAATCTGCATCCAAATAGAAAACATGATCTACTCCTTCCTGTTCGAAAATGATAAAGAAAACATCAATTTAGCTACCGAAAGATTAACAACATTTTTTTCTACAGTGGCCAAAAGATCTTTAATGAAAGTAAAATATACTACTAAAAAAAGAAAGAATACAAATGCAAACAAATGGTTTGACAAAGACTGCCGATCACTGCGAAAGGAGCTGAGGATATGGTCAAATAAAAAACACAGAGACCCAATAAATCGGGTCTCTGTGTTTTTTATTTGAACATATTCTCAGTATCATAATTATCAATTGTTCCAGATTGTCATTGTTCCATATGTATTTTACGGGGAGTGGGTGTAGCGCTGATGTAGAGATTAGATCACAATATCATAACACCCTTCAGAAATACAAATCCTTACTAAGACACAAAAAAACTAATCATGTAAATACGCAATTAAAACAAATTGAAGATGCATTAGATCAAAACACCTTTTGGGATCACTGCAATAACCTCAACAAAACTAAAAAAGAAAACTCCATCCCCTTTGTGGATGGCAGACAATGGACAGAACATTTTGAAAAATTGTACCAAAAAAATAGTCTAAATCCTGAACAAAAAAACTTAAAATATAAACTGGAAAAACTTGAACAAACAGAAAAGGACAAATTAAATCAATCAAATAACCATGCACGAATTAAAAACAAAGTTAAAAATCCCTCAAAAACAAAAAATCATGCGGCACTGACGGAATCTACAGTACAATGAAATGTTGAAACACAGCACAACTAAATTAGAGAGGCAATCTTGAAATTATTCAATATGATTCTATCATCGGGCCACTTTCACAGATCATTGGAAAGTGAGCCACATTACTCCAATTTATAAAAAATCCTAAACTTCTAAACAACAGATTAACAAACTTCATTAAAAACAATAATATCCTAAATTCATCCCAGATTGGCTTCTCAGAAAACAATAGAACGACAGATCATATATATACACTTCAAACGATAATTGATGAACATGTAAATAAAATTAAAAAAGGTAAATTATTTGGCTGCTTCATAGATTTCAGCAAAGCGTTTGATTCAATTTGGCACGAGGGCCTAATGTTAAAATTAATTAATAGCGGAATTGGGGGGAAAACGTATAATATCATAAAAGACATGTATAACAATAACAAATGCTGCGTAAAAATAAATAATAAAGAATAAAGAAAACAGATTTTTTTTAACCAGACCAAAGGAGTCCGACAAGGTTGCTGCCTTAGTCCGACTTTATTTAACCTCTATATAAATGATTTGGCTACCAACATAGAAAAAACCTCTTCCCCAGGGCTCAACCTCCTGGGTAGAGAGATAAAGGGTGTGTTCGAAACGGGTAAAGTTGCTGCCTTTTAAGATATCTAACTGGGGAGCAAGGCAGCAAGTGCGGTTCGAAACCGAAAAAACAAATTCTGCTGCCTTTTAAGATATCTTAGAATTCCCAAATAACGGTCATTTTTGAAGGCAGCATCGATGCACACTTCATGCTGCCTCCTACCCATAATCCCTTGCGGCAACGTCTGAAACAGCTGTGAAAGGTAAACAAACATGGCGGATGACATCGGTAATGGCTGCTGAATCTGTTTTTAAAATGTCATTTTTGTGATCTTATTTTGCTTAGATTTGCAGATTACAGATTAGAAATAAACAATTTACTATCTGATTATGCCATTGTTGTAACCATTAATAGCGTCTGGTCTGATATATCTGCCGGCCGTAAAACTAATTTATACCGTTAGCCTGCTAGCTTAAGTAAGCTAATTTAGATTAACGTCAGGCCTTTGCTAACGTCATACCGTAGTGTTAACCAAAGATTCTAGAGTGCTACGCTCATTTTTAAAAGATGCATTTAATCCAAAGTCATGTCTAGTGAGACAGCTCTCTATGTAGGGAGGGAGGCAGTAGGCAGCTGTCTCCCATTTGGAACACACCCAAAATGTCTACTCTTTGCAGATGACCTGCTCGTACTATCACCAACGGCAGAGGGACTGCAAGAAAGCCTTGATATAATGAGCGAATATAGCACAACTTGGGCCCTACCAATCAATCATGAAAAATCAAAAATTATGAACTTCCAAAAAAAACAATCAACATCTAACAATTACCATTTCACAATCGGCAAACAGTCAATAGAACAAGTAAAACATTATTGTTATCTAGGATTAATAATCTCATATACTGGAAAATTTGACAAAGCAATCACAGATTTAACAGAAACGGCAAGAAAAACATATTATATTTTAAGAAAATCATTAATTTGACAAACATATGTTATGTTTGTCTGTGGACTTAAAATTGGTAAAATATGTCTTGTCTTCACCGTGGGATAGTGAGAAACGTAATTTCGATCTCTTTGTATGTCTGGAACATGTGAAGAAATTGACAATAAAGCTGACTTTGACTTTGACTTTGACTTTGACTTTAATTAAATACAATCCCCCGTTAAAAATATGGTTAAAAATGTTTGATTCTGTAATTAAACCAATCTTATTATATGGAAGTGAGATCTGGGGCGTTAAATATAAAAACAATTTGGATACTTGGGACAAAAGCCAGCCCGAAATATTCCATTTAGAGTTCTGCAAAAATGTATTAGGAGTAAACAGGAATTGCCCGAATATGGGTTGTAGAGCTGAATTAGGAAGATTCCCTCTCCTTCTCAATATCCACAAAAGAGCGGCAAAATTCTGGCATCACCTAAAACACAGTGAACCAAGCAGATACCACCACACTGCTGCCCAGCTGAGGAATCTCAGAGAAGAATCCCCTAGATTACCTTATTGAAAAACATGGCCTAAACAAAACTGACTCAACTATTGCTTCAAAATTAAAACAATTAGAAAAAAACTTGAAATAAAATTACATTAACAATTGGAGGGATAACATTAAACAAATAAGTAAACTCAATGCATTTAAATTAATAACATCTGATTACAAATTGGCACCATATTTAACTCAAATTCCAAATTATAAACATAGAAAGCTATTGACAAGGTACAGGCTCAGCGACCATAGCCTTGCTATTGAAAAGGGCTTACACAGGCAAACCTGGCTGGCCCCTGAAAAGAGGATGTGTGCTCACTGCAGTGATGTAGTGGAAAATGAACAACATTTTTTAACTGAATGCAAATTATACAAACTTCTAAGGGAAGAATATTTTACAAAAATCGCAGATATCTGTCCGGAATTTCTTGACACAAACAATGGACAAAAACTATCATTCCTCCTGGGGGAAGTCGACAGTTGTGTCCACCTAGCTGCTGAGTACATCCAATCCTGCCACATCCTGAGAGAACAGCCCATGTTACATGATCAATAACATAATAATCCATAGTTTTTATGTATTTATTTATTTTTTTCTGTTCATTTAAAAGCCAGGTGTTATTTTCATTATTATTATTATTTTTAGTAGTAGTAGTAGTATTACTATTATTATTATCTATATTACAATTATTGTTGTATTGAATGCTTTGGCAACACTGTAAAATTTACATTCATGCCAATAAAGCTTGTTGAATTGAATTGAATTGAATTGACAAGGAGGTGTAGATGGAGGTGTAGATGGAGAGAGGTAGAGAGAGACAGGGAGGTGTAGATGGAGAGAGAGAGAGACAGGGAGGTGTAGATAAAGAAAGAGGTAGAGAGAGACAGGGAGGTGGAGATAGAGAGAGAGATAGAGAGAGAGACAGGGAGGTGTAGATGGAGAGAGGTGAAGAGGGGAATGGAGTGGAGGGAGGCCAAGTGTAAGCATTTATGCATACACTCAAGAGTGTTTTTTGTGAGGCATTTACTGTACTGCTCAATGCCACACCTATTTACTGCACTCCAAACACACACACACACACACACAAACACAACCCCCCCACACACACACACACACATACAAACACAAACCCACACACACACACACACACACATAAACCCACAAGTGCACAAACACACACGCACACACACACACACACAAACCCACAAGTGCACAAACACACACAAACACACACATACACACACAAGTGCACAAACACACACGCACACACACACAAACCCACAAGTGCACAAACGCACACACACACACACACACACAAACCATCCACAGAACCAGCCAGCGGGGACTCTCACACTGAAGCACCACACACTGGCAGGCAAGCGGGGGCAGCACACACAGAGCACTAATATCTTTTTAATTATACACTCTTCCGTTTCTCGCTGCCCGGCGTAAAAGACGCCAGAGAAGGCGGAAAGCATGGAGGAGGGACCGAGCCGCCTCTCTTCTGGTAATTGGGCGTGTTTAGGAGCAGGTTCGAGGATGGCGCCGATGGGCCTAAAGTGATTGTTCCCGCCTCAGAAGTGTAATTAAGCTGTCAGTGATGGTCTTGAGTATTTAACTTCATAATGAGACTGAATGGGTGCTGTGCCGTGCTCAAAAGCTAAGCCGCTGTAATCGCTACTATCTGCTTAATTATGTAAAAACATTCTCATTTTTCCCCCACAGCCTCTGCCTTTGACTCTTTCCCTTTCACTTTGGGTCTCTCTCTCTCTCTCTTCACTGTAGTCCAACTTTCTGTCTCTCTTGCTCTTCAGTTTTTCTCTCCACCCCCCCTCCTCTCAGTTTCAGTCTCTCTCTCTCTCTCTCTCTCTCTGCCCGTGCCAGCTTGTTCTTGTGTGGCACATCGTGTTGTCAGGGGAGTGGGCGACAGGAGGCGGCCTCCTCAGAGAGAGGCCAAGCTGAACGTCAGCATCTCATTCTCCACCCTGTCCCTCAGACAGGGGGAAGGGGCTGGCAGTACCACTCTGTGCCACCCCCCCCCCCCCCCAAAAAAAAACAATGGAAGCCCCAGTGCCCTCGTGCCACTCTGACAGTGGCAGAGTGACAGCTGGTTCCTCCCTCTGTCTGCAGCTTGCTGCTAGAGAGGTGTTTCTTTTCTGTTTGCCTGGTGTGTGTACTGACTTCACTGGTGTCACTGTTTCAAAGTTTTTTCCCCCCTTAGAGGAATATATCTATCAGACCGTCACCAATCTGCCAAACTATTGCTACAGGGACAGAAGCAGAGAGGGCTTAGCCTGCCGGTAATGTCACTTCCTGTCTTTGTTTGATCCATGACCATTTTGAGCTACAGGACGAATGGCCATGATTGTGTATGAAATACACCCTACACATACACTATCACTTAGTTTCAATTTCAACCGTTTTGTCATAGGCTAAAACCTGGCAACCCAAAACCCAAATAAGGAAACGGGTGCCGACTGCGCAGCCTGAGTCTCGTCGTAAGCAAGCGGGCTAGTTGAATGGCCTACTCCAGAACTAGCTGTTATGAAATTGTTGGGAATTTAATTGATTAACACATCACATAAACTGTTATTGAGTGTTGTTGATACACTGAACTTGTGCCCTCGGAACCAAATCTGACAGCAAGCAGCTTTGGAGTTTTGGAAGTAGGCTGCAGGCAGGCAGCTGGTGGATACATAACTGGCATGCGTAAGGTAATGGTAAGGTAAAAGCAACGACCGAAATGCAGTGATGAAACACGTGTATGAAACATATTAAATATGCAAACACAGATCCGGTATAAACACTGACCCCCGTTTTTGGAAAGCTAAATGTTTACAGGTATGGACATAAGTGTTCATTGAATCGATTGTAAATTCGATTTTTCATGTCTAAAGACGTTTCCATTTTCAACGCCAAATATAGGCCAATCCACAAACAACTAACAGGCATTAGGACGAACGTAAAGAGGGCGCTTGTAGACACACAAGCCAGCAATATTTCTGATGATTTATTGGCGTGAAGTTTCGTGCACAATGACAAACAGGAGTGCAACATTCTCGAAAAACAATACGCCGAGTGGACTGCCATTACATGGTGACAAACATTACTGCAGGCTTCAACGTAGCTGTGTCTGTGTTTACGATTAGAAATGTCAAGCAAATTTCACCTACGTAGAGCTCGATTGCACAGTTTGCATAGCCTACCGCACTCGTCTCTCTCATGTCGCACAGCTTGATCGCATTGTCCTCCATTTTTTGGCAAAACACAAGCAGCACAGCAGCTGATTGAAACAGCTGTTTCCGGTGCGTAAAATTGGTGGGAATTTTCTTTTTAGCTTTCGCAATGCTTACTGCACTTCGGAATTATTTTATATTCTTATATTCTTGTTTGTGAATTTTGTTACATCTATCCTTTTTATTTGTTTAATTCATTTAAAATTAACAGTGTACATATTTGGTTAAAATCGATTCCCTATTTTAGTTTTCGAAACTTGTGTTGTTTGGTCCAATCGATTGTGCAATCGATTTTTGAACGTAAAGTGACAGCCCTAGTTTACAACTCGCATGCCCCTCCCCCACTACCACCAAGCACCCTCTCATCGAGTTTGTGGTCATCAGTGCGCACCAGACTGCACCAGACTGTGATTGACAGTCAGATCTCACACAGCCCTGCTCTGATTGGACCAGAAGAACCGGGAGCTGTGGATTTTTGCAAAACAAATAACAGGCTCTAGGTGGAGGTAGAAGTGCGGGTTTTTTTCTAAAACCGGCTGATTTATGTTGTTCTGTCAGAGCAAAGTGTCGGTTTCAGCGAATATGATCAAAAAATCTTGCCAACTGCAGCTTTAACTGACATCAGTCGTAAGTGATAAAGTTTGCGAGGGTGTAATGGTTCAGAATGCTAATAACAGGAAAGGGCCAGCACCTGCAACTTATCATATAAATTGACAACACAAACAATGTGTTGCAAACACATTTCCGTTACCGTTTTATGGCAGTTGTATACCAAAGCTTTTTCAAGCTTCCAGCCTCCTTGTGGGTAACCCTGTGTTTCACATCACAGCGCTATGAATTGTAGGTAATTCTGGTAAAATGTTCACATGCCGACTTGACGAGAGGGCACAGACAGGGTGCGAGCGAGCTCTCAAGCACTTCACAATGTCGCAGTGGGACAGCCCGAAGCGATCACGAAGTTCGTGGGAATGCGCATCAAAGTGTGTGAGTGCGTAAGGGGAGACATTGGGGGATTGGGCCTCTGAGTTCTATTTGAGACGTATGCAAGGGCTTAACTGTCTATTTTGTCATATTTACACTCCACCTCCTTCACAAGGATGTGCTAATATGTGATTAGCTAACAGGCAATTAGCCAATCTCTTTCCCATCAGCTCCTCTGTCTGATGAACCTGATAGGTGGATTTACATTACGACCCACTATATTTTACTCTCAGTCATTTACTTCAATTATATGTTGCTTTGAATTAAAGTCAGCTAAATGAACACCTTTGCGTGTAATGTACATGTTCACATTTCAGTTACCAAGACCATACATGTATACCAGTCTGTTTCATGTCAAACAAACATGCTATTCAATTTGCATGTTACCCAATAGCCATGGGTGTAGTGGTAAAATAAGAGGTGGGTAAACTATGAATTCTGTGATCACATTAAGGTGGACTACGCCATGCAGTATCGGATTTAAAAAAAGGCATTCAGAACATGTTTGATGATGGTGGTGGTTATTGTCCAATGTTTATAACAATACCAGTGGTATTAAATGGTTCCTAGAGTGTTGATGAGTTGTGAATGTGGATAATACAGTGTGATTTTTGAATGTTCTAAGTTGCAATTGGTGAATAAACGTTTTGAGAGATGGATAGACTCAACCCTGCCAATAGGCACCAGTTAGAGCCTTATCTGATTGGCTGTCTTGGCTTGCTGTCAGAGAATAGTTGCATGGAGCTGTACATTCAATAATTGCCAACTGTGGCATGTGCCAAGTGCAATGTGGATCACCAACATGTGCTCGCTTCCAGAGGTGGAAAAAGTATGAAAATATTGTACTCAAGTAAAAGTACCAATACCTTGATGAAATATTACTCAAGTACAAGTTCAAATACCGATCTGAAAATGTACTCAAGTAAAAGTAAAAAGTAGTTAATTTAAAATGTACTTTAAGTAAAAGTTACTTAGTTTTTTTTTTTTTTTTTTTTTTGGGGGTACCAGAACAACCAGTTTTACCAAAGACTTTCTAATGAGGAGATACAGCACTCAAAAAATCCTCCATAGTAATGTATGGGGTCATAGTAATGTATGGGGCCAAATGCCAATATGGCAGTTGTCTACACATCATATGTCTACACATATCACAACCCTTCCGCGGCATTACGTCGACATGTGACATTGAGCCAATCATGTGGTGTGTTGTAAAATACATTGAGCCAATCATGTGGTGTGCTGTGAAGACATCGTGCCAATCATCTGTTGTGATCTCGCTGCTGGAGCAAGATTGGTGTCGTGAAGCCTTACGCTCACGCATTTCTGCTGAAATAGATGCACGATAAGTGCCCAAAAAGTGTTGCAATATGGCCGCCGAGGGCCGCCGGAGTTCTCCTTTAAGTTTGAGCAGTAGTTGATTTTCAAAGTTAGTTGCACTCATCCTTGGGTCGCTTTGCAGTGAACCGTAATCCAGCACAACTGAAAAGCCCCTCACAGGCAGCTGAGGCAGGCAGGCCAATATTGAGTTGCAGAGAGTTTTTTTTATATTTGGAAACGAGCAGAAGGTTCAGCAGATTAAAGCGCGTCGTACTGGGGGGGAAAGTGGGAAGTATAGGGCCCCAATACAGGGGGCACAACATTTTCACCAGGCATTAGTAATAACTCAGGTAATCCACACATAAAAAATCCAAACAACTCCATAAGTAGAGTCATGTAATGAAGTTGAATAACAAAGGGGGAAAGTATTGAACACGCTAAGAAAAAGCACTAAGGCAAGGAAAGGGAAGGAACGAGCTGGAATCTGTATAGAGAGTAGTTATCCTTTCTATCTGTGCAAATTAATATAAGCTTGGTTAGTAGCCTAAATATTAATGGGCTAGGTTTTTCATTACCAAGGTGTCACACAAGAAACATTTCATGATGGATAAAAGCAAAAAGCTCTCCCAAGACCTTTGCAACCTTATTGTTGCAAAACATATCAATGAAACTGGTTACAAATGCATTTCAAAACATCAGAATCTTCCAGTAAGCAGCATGGGAGCCATTATCTGCAAGTGGAAGAAACATCACTGCATCATCAACAGGCCATGCACAGGATCTCGCAATATTTCTGACCAGGGAGTCAGAAGGATAGTCAATTCCAAGAGCCAAGAACCACTCGGAGAAAGCTCCAGAAAGACTTGAAGGCAGCCAATTCAATTAAATAGTTCTGGAAGTAACTAAAGATCAGGATTCACAAGAGGGACCCCTGGAATCTGTTTTAGAACAATGGGCCAAAATCACTAATAAGTTTTTGTCATATAGGAAATGTCTTGAAGCTGTCTTTACAAACAAAGGCTTTTCCACAAAGTATTGAAGAAATTTCAGTAGGCACAAATACTTTTTTCCTGTGTCATTCCACTTTAATACATAAAACTCTTATGTTTGGATTTTTTATGTGTGTTAATATAATGTGTGGTGAAAATTTCGAATAGACTCACTGGAAGTTTAGGCTAGTTACTGAAAAAAAAATTAAGCGTTCAATACTTATTTCCACCATATATTTATTTTACCTGAATATTTTAACTTCTAAATTAAATGTCAAAATGAATGTCAGACGAAATTTAAAGGTTGACTGACTGGATTTTGTATACAAAACATGGTGAAAACTGTGTAAGGTCACTCTCACTCTCCCTTGCTAAAGAGCTAAATGGTTTAGTCCGCCTGCACGATTCATAAGGTAGTCTATCTTTTGTTTATTTAGTTGAGCATCACTAGTAGTGGACCGCTAATTGTTTTGCTGCTGGTGCAATGTCTTTCTTCAAGAAAGCCAAGTCAGGTTACTAAAAACAAAAGGCCAAAACAAAAAAAGAGAGACATCAAAATGAGGGGAAACAACAACTGCTAATAAACTTCTTTCCAAAGAAAGGTGAGCACAAACGTCAAAACACGAAATCCCATGGTGTTTGCTTAAATATCTCCGCAATCATTAGTGCTAAAATGAACTGAGACAACCGATTGGAATAGCGGAAAATACACTTTCATAGGTTAGGCTAATCTGATGCATCTCGTGATCCAGCTCCATCACTTTCAGAAAGACTGCATGGCGCCAGCTTGATTCATGTCCTGTTGTAGGCTACACGCTGATCATTATTACTAGGCTAGTGGTTTAGAGTAGATTTTTTTTTTCTCTCCCTTTCCGTTTTCTTCAGTCTTAACTTTTTTTATTTTTTACTCAAGTAACGGATGGGATTTTTGATGTAGCGGTACAATACTTCCTCAAAATGTAATCAAGTAAAATTTAAAATACCGATTTTATAAACTACTTAAAAAAATACAAAATACACACAAAAACTACTCAATACAGTAACGTGAGTAAATGTATTTCGTTACTTTCCACCTCTGCTCGCTTCTTACTGTGATCAAATTAATGTTTGTGCAGAGTCAAGGGCATTAGAGGCTTGGGGCGGGGGGGGGGGGCACTGCATTGCCTTGCCTTGTAGCTAAATGGTAGAGGCATGCAGGGACAACACTAGCTGGAGACAGCTGCACTGTTTTTGCTAGGAGGGGCATACATGCTCTTATTTAAAGGCACTATGCAAGACCTTTATGAAGCCAATTTGATGGTAAGCGAACTTGTAATAGGCGAATTGTTCACCTAGCATAGCTATACAGCATAGACGTAGCGAGTCCATACCGAGAAAACAAGCTATGCAACTTCCAAGAGTGGCACCCTGCCAAACCTCGCGAGAATCGTTAAACATTACCTTGTCAGTAGATTTAGCTCTTTGGAGATAGTTTTTGCTTGTTGTTAATCCTTCACCTCCACAACAAAAGCATTTGCATTGCGTACAGGGGGGAAAGGTCGCGAGATATTTTGCTATTTACAATAGCAGAGTAACATATAAATACATCGTGACTCTAGAGGGAGCTCTACACTCGCCAAAAATACCTAAACCTGCATAGTATACCTTTAAACCTTTATAAATGTAGATAGATAAGATAGATAGAAATAGATCAGTAGATAGACATATATATATATATATATATATATATATATATATTAGGGCTGTCAATCGCTTAAAAAAATGAATCTAATTAATTACATACTCTGTGATTAATTAATCTAAATTAATCGCATATATAATATTTGCTGTGAAAGTATTTTAAATATTTAAATTCAAATGAATCATTAAATAATCAGCATTAGTGACATTAAATTTCAAAAATACTTTTATTATTACTTTCACTGTTCAAATAATGGCCATAATAATCTATGATATGACCTAATATGCTGAGGAAATAAATTCAAAAAGTGCTTCGGGAAGAAGTTTTTTTTTTTTTTACATACAAGGCATTTCAGGCCACAGATATAACCTAGGGGACACAATGAAAATAAATGAACACTCCCCTCAATGTCAACACTATTTCTTTCTATTGATGTGCAACTTTCGAGTTGACAAACACCGGTGATATGCAAATTCCTTGCTGCAGACATTGTAGAGGACTTTATTTTAATCAACACTTTATTTTTATCAACACCATCAGGCGTTTTTTAAATTCCAATCAATGATCTAGGCAGCACATTTTCATCTCTCTCCTTCATTTTACAGTCTAATTGTTACTGACTAACGGCTCGGGGTCATAGGGAATCGATTAAACTGCGTTATTTTTTTTAATCAGTTATTTTTTTCTCAAATTAATTAATCAAAATTAATCAGTTATTTTGACAGCCCTAATAGTGCTGTCAGTTAAACGCGTTATTAACGGCGTTAACAGAAACCTATTTTAACGGCGTCAATTTTTTTATCGCTAGATTAACGTTCATTTTGGTGTAACAAACTTTGTAGTTTTATCACATGCTGTTGCAACAACTAGTAACGTTAGAACAACTACAACACCACACCGATCTAGCCAGACTGGAAACTAAACAATACGCACCGACGAATGGAATGGAACGTTGTATGTGCTGCATACACGCCCCCTTTTAGGGGGAAGATGACTGATAAAATGGAAATCTATGCTGCATCAAAGTGGAGAGCGAAACGTGCTTATAGTAAACTTACTAAATCTTGAAACAAACATGAATAAAAGGCACAAAATAAGGTTGGTGTAAGAGTTGTCTGTGTGTTTATGGGATTAATGTGACCATGTTCCTATGTTTTGCTCTCTCCAGTTTACTAACAGAAGTGTCAAACTGCCCGTGGCTGACTATAATTAAGTTAAGCAAGCTTAACTTTACATGTCATAACATCAACTAAAAATAAGTCACACATTCATTCTATCACTTGTAATATGAACGTAGCCTATTTCCTACAACTATCCCCACTAACACAAAACGTTAAGGGAACGGTTGGGAACGTTAGTGTATGGTTCCCTAAAGGGTAGTTCGAACCAAACCAAAAACTAACGGTTAGGGAACCAACCAACTACAACGTTCCCGTTTGGTTGTCATTGGTTGTTTTTGGTTGTTCTGAGTGCTGTTTTGACATGTTTATTTTAACCAGCTCCGTTTAAGTTTTTGAAGTAGGCCTAGCATATACAAGGTTTGCAGTCACTTGAGATTCACTAAAAATGATTGGCCTTATGTAATCAAATTAAGATAAGGAGTAAGAGAATATATTTATTTTTAGGCTGATATCAATTTTGCTATAAACAATACTTTTGTGCTTGATTTCAGTTTTGTAACCGTATGAAGTGAAAATGCTTAAAACACGAATTTATCAATAAAACAATTTTCACTTCTTCATTTCACATTTCACTTGGCTCAATATAAAAGTCCAACCGTTACACCCCCACGCCAGTAGGGGAAAGACAACGCCTGGTCTGCATTCAGAACCGATTGCAGTTTCACGTTGGATTAAACAAACAATAACACTTCGGTAAAATATTTTTATAATAGTTTTCTGCTATCACTAGAATACATTCAGAACATGTTTCATTTGTTCCTGTAGCCTACCATTACCATTTTACATTCACACATTTTACATTATTTGCATAGGGAGGGAAAGTAATCTCATCGCCATCTAGTGGTTGCGTTCCTAGAGTTTAGCGGAGTGGATGGGATTTTTTTTTTAGAAAAAATATATCTCGGTGCACATTGGGATCTTAATTGAATGCCTTCCACATGTTAGGCACTGGGGTCACCTCTATTGCTTCAAGTGGTCATACCTTATTTTTAGGATCAGTTGAATTGTTTTGAGTTTTTGTCGTAACACGGTGATAAGGAACTACAGCTGCATGTGACGTTACATGTTTGGGCGCTTAATCTCTAACTGATCCATAGGGAGGGAAAGTAATCTCATCGCCATCTAGTGGTTGCGTTCCTAGAGTTTAGCGGAGGGGATGGGATTTTTTTTTTTTTTAATATATCTCGGTGCACATTGGGATCTTAATTTAATGCCTTCCATATGTTAGGCACTGGGGTCACCTCTATTGCTTCAAGTGGTCATACCTTATTTTTAGGATCAGTTGAATTGTTTTGAGTTTTTGTCGTAACATGGTGATAACAAACTACAGTTGCATGTGACGTCACAGGTTTTGGGCTTTTAATCTCTAACTGATCAATACAGCAATTTGCTTAACTGGCTTACATATTTTTGTAATAACGGAAGGTGATGTAAACCGCGTGGTGATAACCTTTATGTCTGGATAACTGGTGTTGTGCTTCTACTCACATGAAGAGCTGGCAGTAAGTGTTAAGTGGCAATGCTAACCAGGCTAATAAATAAACCATGCTACCGTGAGTAACGTCGAAGGGTAAAGTCACGTGGCTTTTTTGTAGTTCGTTTATGAAACAAAAGGAGCCATTTCGATTTTTTTAAATAAGGCAAATATGGTCTGACATTTTCACAGTTAGAAGATTATTACTGTATAGACACTGAAAAATATTTTTGGTGGAGAAGATCGCTGATTTGGCTTCACAGTATTTTAAAAAAAAAATAGGTCTATGGGACTTAACATTGGAGCTGCTCTTCGATAGGAACGCAACCACTTGGGGCGCTGGTTTTCACTTTCCCTCCCTATTCACCCCTTGCAGACACGTGACTTAAGTCACGTGATGGCTCCATGCTGGACGGCAAAACGATGGGAGACGGACGGCAAATTACATTATGTCATAAAGATTATGATGAACTGAACACCATTACTATAACATCTTTGTAGTTCAATGTATTGCTGTTTGGGGTCTGATAGTCAAAGAAGATGCCAGTGGTGTTGTTAGATGAAATGGGTCATGATCGCAAATGTAAAGTTATTAAAACTGGTGGTAACAGCAAGGGGAGATAACGTTACGTTAGGCTACTGTAATTAACATTATGGTAAATGGTAAACACCCATAAGTATTTCTGGACTAAAATATTGCAAAGCGATTTGGTTACTTTATTTGTCTTGCTTTTAACAGTTGTAGCATAGTCATAACGTTAAGAATGTCATATCAGAACATGAAATAATAACTAGCTGCCACACTTAGAAGCTAGCTATTCTAGCTAACGTGTATCGTAGCTCATAGTGCTAGGGCTAATGTAACTTCGTCAGTTTTATGCGTTGCCCAGCGAATAAACTTACTTCTTACATGTCTTAAGTTAAAGAATTGAAAGAAATAGGAAATTAAAAAAAACTTGAACGGTATTATCTGTTTACATTCAGATCTTGCCAAAGACTTTGCCTAAGTGCTATCTGCCGTCCTGTTCAGAGTCTATGGTTGCTATAGCAACCGCTGCTGTGCTTCATACACTGAGGAGATAAGCATGCAATTGTGGTTGAAATACTCCCGAAACACAAAGAAAACAAACCAAAATATATCTATGCAAGAACATGGGATGTTGTTGTATTCCAGATGTCATATGGTGAGATTATGGTCTACTTTATTTCATGTTTTCATGTGTGTATTTGGCACTGTTTTCCTTTTTTCTTAATTTGATTTGGTGTTCTTTTGTGATTTTTATTTTACTATGCATGCATTATCTTAGTGATTGTTTGACCGTGATTTAGAATGTGGGGCAACGCCCCCGTTTTCTCTTAAGTGCCCAACCACAGGTGATTAGGAGATGAACAGCTGTTGGTAATTGCCACACCAAATCAAAGACTGTTTAAAAAAAAAGCAAATGAACTGCAACAGTGCGTGTCCGATATCCCGTGAACTCTGCTTGTTGCAGCCCTGTTCCCCCCGTTTATTGTTGGGTAGTCGCGATTGTCTTAAGTGTTTGCTACGATCTTTGCATGGATTATTGTCTGCCTGTGTCAAAGCCTGAAGTTGCTGATCTGCCGGTCCTGCCTTCAATCCGTTTGCTGCTGTGTGTCCTCGTCTTCCCCTCTGCTGCGCTAAGATTGCTGCCGTTCTCTGCTGCGCTAAGATTGCTGCCGTCCTCTGCTGTGTTGTCCGGAGCCTGCCTCGTCCGACCTGAGCCTGTGGTTTTGTGGAGCGCTGTTCAACAGGACTGGGAGCCAGATTCGTCTGCTCCCAGTTTATTGGTGAGTGACACCCTGTGTCAGGCTATGCTGTCTTCCCTCGTCTGAGGTTAAGATCTACGTCTCACTAAATCGGAGTGCTCCAGACTGTCTGCCATAGTCATATTCCCATATATATATAGCCTTTGCATATTTACGAATTGCAGTGATTGAATTTGGTATTGCACGATTGTTGCTCTTCTAGTGTGGTGCTGTGCTTATGCTGTGTTTGTTATCTACGGAGACACTGGCGGCCTTCTCTTTGTTTGTGTGAGTGTTGTGCCGGTGCGTGTGAGTGATTGACAGGTGGCCTGCTGTGTAGACGTCACTGCCTGGTGTGAGACGGACTTGTGTTAGAGGAACCTCTTATGGACTGTGGGCTCCTAGTTACGAACTTCAAGTGGACTTTTGAACCTGATGTCTAGCTTTTAAGCTTGAGTGCGTGTGTGTGCTTGGTGTACCCCTTTTTATTATTGTAATTAGAGATTGTAATAAATATTTTTATACAAATTGTTGTCTGGGTAAATCTGTTGTGTTGCTCCCACCAAACTAAACGAACTTGTGAGAAATATAAGGTTATTTTATTTAATAGAGTCCCAGCTCTCCAATTGGGTGGCGTAGTCGAGCTACATTGCGTGTATTACATTTGGCAGTAGTTGGCAGGATTTGGTTTGGAGCTTCACACAGGTCACTCAAACTGCATAGTTTAACTTTTTGTTTACACATTTTTCTTGTCTATTTTTAAACAATGATGATGATGCCAATTTATGCGGGTGCACCTTGGATCCCTAAATTTAAAGGGGTGGGTGGTGATTTAAAATTCAGTGAGTAGAAAGAACAAATTCAGGGTTTACTGCAGGCACGGGAGTTTAATGAACAGCAAAAAGTCAGTATAGTATTGGGGGCATTAACAGATGAAGCTAAGCGGGAGGTTTGTGTTTTAGGGGATGCAGACCGTGATACTGTAGCAAAAATTCTGAAACATCTAGACACCCTGTATGGAGATCAGGTCCCTGTGGCAAACTTAAGATCTCATTTTTTTAGCTGCATACAAACCGCTAGTGAGAGTGTGAGGGCCTATGTTCTCGGGCTGCGGGAGTTTTGTAGACTAAAGAAGCGAGACCCAGATGGCCCCCTTGATGAAAGTCATCTGTTAGACCAGCTCTTGATGGGACTTCGTAATGCAGAGCTGAGGAGCACAATCAGGACCTATGCACGCCGTAACCCGGATGCCACCTTTAACACAGTACTGGAAGAAATATTTTTGCTGGAACGTGAACAGCGGCCTGGGGCTGGACATGAAATTGTAGCTCAAGCTGTGGGTGAGTCCTCTGCTTCTAAATTAACAGGGAAGGATGACTGGGCTGAGACCTCCAGGAAGTGAGGGGGCAGATGAACGCGTTAAGGCAAGAAATGACCCGGCAGTTACAACCCGCTGCAGGTGAGCCTATGCAATGCCTGCAACACCCCCATCAGCCGTCACCTAGGAGGAGGTTCCAGTCCTATACACCTAATACCTGGGCTGCAGACGGTAAGCCTATATGTCGCAGGTGTGGCCGCACTGGACATATTGCCAGGTTCTGTAGACCCCCATCCGAGTCAAATGTTGATTTAAACTAGTTTGTCCTGCTACTGAGGTCCAAGTAGCAGGGAAATTGGGGGAAGCAGCACAAAGGACCATTTTTGTAGGTGACTGCCCCAAGGTTGAGGTGGAAGTAAATGGTGTGCCTCTGATTGGCTTAATAGACACTGGCTCGCAAGTGACCTTAATGCGACAGAGTATATTTGATCAGCACTACCCAGCAGATGCCCTATCACATGGTGTGGCTGTCGTGACTTTTATTGACATATATCCTTTAGTTTATATATCTTTTATGTAGTATCTTCATTCTGTGTAATATTACTGTTTTGTGAAACTGAACTCTGTAGTATGTTCAGTGTGTGTGGGACAGGAAGACTGGTTTAAGGGAAAGAGCAGACCTGGCTGACAGGGTCATCAATAAGGTTTGGCGCCAGGAAAATGTAATTAAAACCTAAAGAATGTAGGAAAACAGGATGAGAGGGCAAAGGTGAAGTACCATATGTGACTTGGTCAGCTATCTGTTAAGATAGATAGTGGGAAAGCCAGAGTGTGTCGTGACTGGGATGACTTTAAGGGGTATAAAGGCTGGACAACAGCCAGAGGATGGTAGCTCACTTACTTGCTTGCTGGTTTTACTAACTAATGCTCCGGAGCGCATTAAAAGCCATTATCTGCAGTATACACTGTGCGGACTTCTTTCTTTTTTGAGTTTGAGTTAGATTATTTAATGTGGATTTGACACCACATGGCCCCCAACAAATTGACACTTAGAGCGGCCAATGGGTTATCCATCCCCTATCAAGGTTATGTAGTGATGGATTTTAAAGTAGGTGGTACCAGTATTCCAGGGAGGGGGGTTGTTATTGTAGCCGACCACTGTCTAACTGCCCCATTACTGATTGGTATGAATGTTGCTGGCGTGACTTACTTAATCAACCACAGGGCCTGAAGACTGCTTTCCAGGATCAAGGGACAATGAAAGCCTGGACTGGGGCATTTGCTGTGTGCCAGCGGGCAGCTGTAGTAGAGGGGGAAGATGGTTACATGGGGTTTGTGCGTCCAGCAAGCCGTAGGGGCCTAACCATTCCAGCCAGAAGTGAGGTGGTGGTCTGGGGGCGTGCACGGATGGGTCCGAGGGGGCAGGACTATTGTGGGTTGATTGAAGCGCTGCCTGACCTAGGGACTTTCTCTGTGGCAAAGACTATTGCGTTTGTCAAAAATGGCCAACTTCCTATCCGTATCCAGAATGTGACCTCTTGCCCTGTCTTTATAGGCCGCTACCAGAGACTGGCGAAAGTGTTCCGTGTGGACCGTGCTGATGTTCATGGTCAGACAGACCTAAGCCTGACTGTGCAAGACGATGGGACTGTCGCGGTGGATATTGTGGAGGCCAGAAGGGGAGGACAAGTGGAACCACCACCGGTCGAGGTATTAAAAGATTTACAAGGCCGAGATGACTTGACTGAACAACAGAAGCAAGACTTTAAAGCCCTTCTACAGAGGTGGGTCAGGGTGTTTGCCCTCCATGAGTAGGACTTTGGGCATACTGATGCGGTGCAACACCAAATCCACACTAGCAATGCGCCCCCAGTAAGGGAAAAATACCGCCCCCTACCGCCTATGATGTACCAAGAAATGCGCGTCCTGCTAGCAGATATGTTGGAGAAGGTCATTCAGCCCAGCTCCAGCCCTTGGGCTGCACCCATCGTGATGGTCCGCAAGAAAGATGGTAGTTGGCGCTTTTGCGTCGACTATCGTAAATTAAACTCTTTGACTCATAAAGATGCCTTCCCGCTCCCCCGTATAGAGGAGACTCTAACCTCCCTGACCCAAGCCTCCTGGTTCACCACACTTGACTTAGCCAGTGGCTACTGGCAGGTTGGAGTTGACCCCCGAGACCGACCCAAGACCGCTTTCACCACCCCACTAGGACTATACGAGTTTCAGAGGATGCCCTTTGGCCTCTGCAATGCGCCGGCCACGTTTCAACGGCTTATGCAGCAATGCTTGAGTGGCCAAATCGCTGACTCTGTACTCGTTTATTTGGACGATATTATAGTCTACTCCCCAGACTTTTCCTCTCACTTGTGCCACCTGGAGGCTGTCTTTGAGCGACTGCAGCACCATGGGCTCAAACTGAGGGTAGATAAGTGCCAGCTGTTACGGAGGGAAGTAAGGTTCCTGGGCCATGTGGTCACTGAAGAAGGAGTGAAACCAGACCCTACCAAGGTCACTGCTGTGACAGGATGGCCGGTTCCAACCACCATAAAAGAGGTACGTGTTTTCTTGGGCTTAGCAGGTTACTATCGTCGCTTTGTTGCCAATTTTGCAAAGATAGCACGCCCCTTGAATGCCCTCTTAATTGGATCCCCTGCAGATAAGAGAACAGGATCTCGCCGGATCTCTTGGTCTGACGAATGTCAACAAGCCTTTGACCACCTAAAAGCTGCTTTAACCGAGGCCCCCATCTTAGCCTATGCCAACAACGCAGAACCTTTTGTGTTATACACTGATGCAAGTAATGCTGGTCTGGGAGCTGTCTTAGCCCAGCTACAGGATGGGCGTGAGCGAGTTGTGGCCTATGCCAGCAGGAGCCTGCATCCTAGTGAGAAAAATTATGCTAACTACAGCTCCTTTAAATTAGAATTGCTGGCCTTAAAGTGGGCCATAGTAGAAAAATTTAAAGACTATTTGATGGGGGCCAAAGTGATTGTTTACACTGACAATAATCCTGTAGCCCACTTGCAGACCGCCCGCCTGGGGGCTACGGAACAAAGGTGGGTAGCCCAACTAGCTGCCTTCGACTACCACGTGAAGTATCGTTCCGGTAGGGAGAATGCTAATGCAGATGCCCTTTCCAGAGTACCTGTTGAAACCCCTCTAGGTGCTGATGTGGCGGCTGTGGCAGACGAACAATCAACAGGACAGCCAATGGAAGGTTGGCGAGCCAAACAACTTGAGGACCAGGACCTGGACCTAGTGCGGAGGTATGTGGAAAGTGGGAAGTTTCCAATGGGGCAAGAGTGGCGAGCTGCTCCGCTTGGGGTAAAACAGCTGCTGCAACAAAGGGCAAGGCTGGTGATGTGGGATGGTGTTTTGTGTCGTCGAGTTACTGACTATAACACCCATGAAGCTCGACTCCAGATTGTCTGCCCTACTCAACAACGTAAGGAGGTGTGGGAGAAACATCGCAATGCTGTTGGACACTTGGGAGTGGAGAGAACCATAAATTGCCTACGTCGACACTTCTTTTGGCCAGGTATGCAGACCCAGGTACAACAATACCACTCCTTGTATCCCCATTGCCAGGTGAAAAAAGTTGATGCTGCGCCTAAAGCGCCCCTGAAACCCTTTACTGTGTCCTTCCCCCTTGAGGTTATCGAGCTGGATTTCCTTTCTTTAGGGAGGCCCCATGACCCATATCAAAACATTCTTGTAATGACGGATATGTTCAGCCGCTATGCCTGGGCTATCCCCACAAGAGACCAGACAGCGAGGACCACTGCTAGGGTCCTGTGGCAATCTGTTATACAGACCTTTGGGTGTCCGATGAGATTCCATTCGGACCAAGGCCCAAATTTCGAATCCCAGCTGGTGGCCGAGCTATGTAGCCTTTATGGCATCTCTAAGAGTAGGACAACTCCGTCTACTTTATTTCATGTGTGTATTTGGCACTGTTTTCCTTTTTTCTTAATTTGATTTGGTGTTCTTTTGTGATTTTTTTTATTTTACTATGCATGCATTATCTTAGTGATTGTTTGACCGTGATTTAGAATGTGGGCAACGCCCGTTTCTCTTAAGTGCCCAACCACAGGTGATTAGGAGATGAACAGCTGTTGGTAATTGCCACACCAAATCAAAGACTGTTTAAAAAAAAAAAGCAAATGAACTGCAACAGTGCGTGTCCGATATCCTGTGAACTCTGCTTGTTGCAGCCCTGTTCCCCCCGTTTATTGTTGGGTAGTCGCGATTGTCTTAAGTGTTTGCTACGATCTTTGCATGGATTATTGTCTGCCTGTGTCAAAGCCTGAAGTTGCTGATCTGCCGGTCCTGCCTTCAATTCGTTGGCTGCTGTGTGTCCTCGTCTTCCCCTCTGCTGCGCTAAGATTGCTGCCGTTCTCTGCTGCGCTAAGATTGCTGCCGTCCTCTGCTGTGTTGTCCGGAGCCTGCCTCGTCCGACCTGAGCCTGTGGTTTTGTGGAGCGCTGTTCAACAGGACTGGGAGCCAGATTTGTCTGCTCCCAGTTTATTTGTGAGTGACGCCCTGTGTCAGGCTATGCTGTCTTCCCTCGTCTGAGGTTAAGATCTACGTCTCACTAAATCGGAGTGCTCCAGACTGTCTGCCGTAGTCATATTCCCATATATATATATATATATATATATATATATATATATATATATATATAGCCTTTGCATATTTACGAATTGCAGTGATTGAATTTGGTATTGCACGATTGTTGCTCTTCTAGTGTGGTGCTGTGCTTATGCTGTGTTTGTTATCTACGGAGACACTGGCGGCCTTCTCTTTGTTTGTGTGAGTGTTGTGCCGGTGCGTGTGAGTGATTGACAGGTGGCCTGCTGTGTAGACGTCACTGCCTGGTGTGAGACGGACTTGTGTTAGAGGAACCTCTTATGGACTGTGGGCTCCTAGTTACGAACTTCAAGTGGACTTTTGAACCTGATGTCTAGCTTTTAAGCTTGAGTGCGTGTGTGTGCTTGGTGTACCATTTTTTATTATTGTAATTAGAGATTGTAATAAATATTTTTATACAAATTGTTGTCTGGGTAAATCTGTTGTGTTGCTCCCACCAAACTAAACGAACTTGTGAGAAATATAAGGTTATTTTATTTAATAGAGTCCCAGCTCTCCAATTGGGTGGCGTAGTCGAGCTACATTGCTTGTATTACACAAACAATAAGCCAACAGTCGTGGAAGGGCATTACTACGGTTAAATCTCACTATAATCTCCTAGCTGTGCGATATGTCCCATTACAACCCATTGATTTGATTCGTGTTCTTGCCGTCCACTAGGCTATTTTGCTGTGGCGCGAACAAAACGTGACGTCACTTGCAAGGGGTGAATTCGAGTCTTCTGATTAGGTGGCAATGACGTCAATGGTTATGCGTCTCTATTCATTCCAATTCCATGCCGTGTTAAATGTGTTATATGGCATTGTGTGATTGATTGCGCCTCTATCAGCTTTAGAAACTGGAGACAATAACAGCTATAATCGACATAATCCAATCCCTGAAATTGAACATCTAAAACAGTGAAGTGAAATTAAAACGGCAATTTCACCAAAGATTGTTAAGGCGGAAGTATCTTGCTCCGCCTTAACAATCTTTGATTTCACTACAAGTTCTTCTCTCTAAACTTCGACGTTCGACGTCATCAGAAAGCGCATTTTGGGATGTCTCATCTGTGTTTTTGCCATAGACAGTAAACGATTTTTGCTCATGTAGACTCAAACCATGATGCAGTATGTCTGCTTACTCGAACAAATAAGGATGTGTCATGTCACACACATGTAGCATTACACTTTTACGTTTAAACATTTAGTGATTGTTCAAAACCATTCTTTTTAATACAGTAGTCTAGTCTTTAGTATTAGTAGTCTTTGTTTGTGCACAAAGAGTTTTACTACAATGTTCTTAATGCTGGAGTTAATGTGCAGAGACCCTCGTTGACTTCCAAGTAAAGTTGTGTTAAATTCTTGGATGCGATCATTTGATCAAAAATCAATACGGTAAATCTTAATTGTCGCCCTTTTGTTTAAGCTTATGCTTTTTACTGAAAGTTTGACTCGGGACATTCACAAAAATGTTGTATTTTGGCGAGAGACGGCTTATTGTGCTTTGTTTGAGTCTTTTGTTTGCTGCTGTGCACAACGTGTCTGCCGCATTGTTTGTCTTCATGTTAACCTGCTTGCGTTCTTGTTACACAAAATGTACCGACTATTTTAATTCAGTGTTAATTTACAGCCAGTATTTAAAAGTATTTTAGGGAACTCGGCGGCCATCTTGCAACGGCAGTTATCGACAAGCTATTTTCCTATCTCAGTGAATGGGAAGCATACATGAAGGGGCGGTATATGTGTAGGCTACTCGGCTGCCGTACTGGTTTACAAACTAACCAAGCATTCCTATGGATACTGTGCCTTTTGTGTCGGTGTCTTTTTTTAGGTTTCATTAGGAACTCATAGGTTGCATTGAATTTGCATACAATGAGTGCAAGGGCAGCACGGCAGGCCTACACAAAGCGATGGAAGAGGGCACGACGAGAGCTGGTACGACTTGAACAGGCTGAGAGAGAAGTGGCTCGTCTTCGCCAACGTCAAAGACCACAGCTACAGCTGCCAGAGGAGTGTGCAGAGGCGCCAGGGCTCATGGCAATATCTGGAAGTTCTGTCAGCAACTCTCGCCCAGTCGGTCGCCCAGTGCTGGATGGGTCAACTTTGACTCGCCCTTCATCTTGGGTGCCAGTTGAAGGTACAGCGGCTTTGAATTTTCCATTTCCAATTAAATGCAATTTCATGACTAGGGATTTGAGTGTAACTTAACTTTTTTGGTTGTAAATAGCAGAACTTGTCGCACAGAGGGAGGTGACTCAGCCATGGAGATGGACATGAGAGGTAAGGAGACTCACTTAATTTGTTTACATATGTAATTTTATAATGTATACCGTATTTTCCGGACTATAAGTCGCTCCTGAGTATGTCTCATCAGTCAAAAAATGCTCCATGAACAGGAAAAAAACACATATAAGTCCGGACTATAAGTCGCATTTATTTAGAAAAGTATTTCACAAAATCCAAAACCAAAAACGGAGACTATGTAACTGGATTATTGAGGCCAAAAAGATTAATGTTAATGAAGACGAAGGAGTGAAGGCAGCCAAGAGGAGGGCAGGAAGGTAATTGCAAAGCAAAAGATTCACTGAAAGAAAATTCCATGTGGTACACCAAAATGCATTGTATTCTCAGCATTTTTAAATACAATCAAGCATTTTGGGCGATGTGTAGTCACAAGCTGGCAGCAGATTAAATGCTCACGAGAGACAAAAAGATGCAGTTTTAGACATGACTGAAGCAAGCCAGTTGATAGGCCAATAGGCCCGACGGGATTGTCAGAGGTCTAAGAGGGCCTACATTTAGTTATTTTTTTAAATTATGCATTTATTTATTTATTTATTTTTTTATAAAATTCGTAGGGTGCTGCCTGGCAGCAACAATTGTGTGTAGGTTATTGCTTCAGCCCGGCCATAATTTGAGCATTTAAGTATGCCCGTGTGTTTTAGGCATAGCAAGCACTAATCTCTGACAAGGTGCACAGGACTTGTGCATTTGAGAGCGCTCTCGAGGCTGTAGACGGTAATGTTTCATGTAGGGTTCATGTCAGTTAATATAAATTAACATTTAAAAACATGTTCAATTATATAATTTTTTTCATATATGTCGCACCTGACTATAAGTCGCAGGACCAGCCAAACTATGAAAAAAAGTGTGACTTATAGTCCGGAAAATACGGTAACTAACACTATCAACTTTTCCATAGCTATGAGGACATCCATGGTCCGCATGGCACAGCGAATTGACTCTATGGAGGGCAAGATGGAGGAGCTGCTCAGCCTCTTAAGGGGCTCAGTCACTTCCCTCTGCTCCGGTCGAAGACCTTTTGCCGTCACCCTGCTCGACAGTCACCGAGCTGCAAGACTTGGACCAAAGTCTTGGTAACCAGGAGAGGAGGAACAAAATGGTAATTAAATGGCCATAGTCCTGCCCTTAAGATAAACACTATGTAATTGCATAAATTCAAATCATTATAACTGAACTGACTTACAATATGAGATTGTATAAGCTCTCCACTTTCTATATATTCTATATAATTTGTATTTCTATGTTTTACAGCTACTTTTCTTGGCGTCCCTTGGAGGGTTGACTGCAGGTGCTGCCATCCGTCGTATGCTACGGCGGGTGGCAACCAACAACGTTCTTAAGGAGTACAGCCTGCGGGGCAGGAAGGCCAAGAAATCCTTTCAGGACCTAACCCTCTGCAGGGTTTTAACAGGCAGGTGTTATTTTATTGTTCACATCAGTATTATGCTTAACTTGGCTGATAAGAAGTTTTAATTTGACTTAACTTCTCATTTGTTGATTTCTACTATAGCTGCGGCCCAGAAAAACTTCCCTGCGCTAAATGCTGCAGAGGCGGAGGACCTGATTGGGCAAGCACTCAAGTTTGCCCCACACAGACGGTAAATTGAAATTTGTTCATAACAATCAAAGGAATGGGAAAACTACTTTTTTTGTGATCAGAAAAAACAGGGTTGTTAGTAAGGCACTTTGTCTTGTTTTTTTCAACATGTTCATTCTTAGTATGACATCAAACTTTTTTTTTTTTTCTTTTTAGGCAAGCTGAGGACCGATCTCGTTGAGACTTGACTCGGGCTGTTGAAGGACTGGAGCTCTTTTTTTTTTAAAGCTTTTGTTTTTTTTTTTTTTTTGTATTATTTTTTGTATTACAGCAACAGTATTTTTACACACAAAAACAACCACACACAGGAGCAGCTTCTTTTGCACTTTGACCATTCACCTGCATATTACTTACTATATCATTCCAATATACGTCTTGCACACTACATTTGCACTCAACAGCCCACTCCATGTGTACTTGTATTGGTATTATGTCTTATTTGTATATTGTGTTGGTATCTGCCACAATGTATATTGTCTATTGTAAAGTGTGTGTCTATTTGTTGAATGTAGCACCTACCAAAGTCAAATTCCTTATGTTAATATACTTAGCTAACACTAAGTCTAATTTTTATATATATATATATATATATATATATATATATATATTGTTAGGCTTTTTTTTTATATATATATATTTGTAAGTCTTTTGATAATTTTATATTAAAGTTCCATCGATTTTGCCTGTTCATTATTTCCTGCTAATATATAATAATGCATTCCTGCTCATGCTGTTTAAAGTAATAATACAATTGGTATGCAAAGGTTGCAATGTTAGGGGAACGTTCCCTAAATGGCACAACGTTTAGCGAACGTTATCGGAACGTTCCCTAAAGGTTGCAACCTTTAGATAACGTTTTATACGTTTGAGAAACCATAAATTGTTAGCTGGGTAGGTGAGATAATTGGCTATGTTATACTGAAGTTCCACATTTAGCTAGCTAGCAAGCTAACCGTTTTGCATGGGATATTATGGTACGTGTACATGCTAAATTTGTATAATACATGGGGTATTGCAAACGAATTAGGTTGGTAATGTACATCGTTTCGACATGAGTAAGTTACATAAACACAATTGTTCATAACTGCCGTGTTAGTGAAATGATTGAATGTCCTGTGAATTAATAACTAGATGTAACGTCAACGTGTGATTACTAGCTGTCTTTCAATGATATAATGTTAACATGTTTTCAGCTAAAATGGGGCATGATGCAGATCAAATGTATCTTTATGATGATGCGCCATTAGTAGGCTAGTACTAGGCATGGGCAGTTCGCGACTGATTCGGTCAGAAAGAACGACGAGAACTGATTCCCAAAACAAGAGAACTGGTTCTTTTTAATATACAAAAATATGGTCACGTAATAAAAGATACAAACGAACAGAGCTTCATCTCCCTCGACCGTATATCGCGATTGAGTCTAAAACGTGAATGAGAGTATGGGTAAACAAATGAAAGGCCTGGCTTTACTAACGTGCCTGCCTGCCAGTGCTAGAACTTGGAAAAACGCCATATGATTCTTACTGAATTCCATTCAGTATATTTATGAAAAAAGTCACTTATGTGCTTAATATTAAGCTTGATATTTACATAAATAATGTAACACCATATGAGACGGTGTTTTAAAGGATAGTTGACTTAAGACAACCAAGACGGTGCTCTAAAGCATATTTTGACTTAAGGAACTGAAAGAACGAATCAAACGAACGATTTGTGAAGGTGAAGGGAACTGAAAGAACTTCCGGAATAGAATCATTTGGCCCATGCCTATAGGCTACGTAAAGGCATGCTGCACACACTTGGTTGGGCTAAAGAGCCGGCCAAATAGTAGTAGCCTAGGCTGACTTATTAGTTGTGTGCCGCCAAAGATTTTGTTCACCGTCACTTGTTCTGTTATCAACATTCCTCTTTGGCTGCTACTATTTGCGATGCACTCTGCTTTCAAAATTAATTTACATTAACACATTCACATTCCATTCTTTTCAATACAACTCCGCACACCAGCATCGCACTTTGCTGCCGTGTAAATCACGATTCGGTTATATCTGGTCGCTGCTCCATAAAATCCATTGTTCATCCAGTGTTTGCCTGCCGGCGTTGATGTGTGTGGCAAGTGACAGTGCACCATAGACTGTAGGCCTATAAAATGGCAATGCACTCCACAATGTTCCTTATTATAACTCAAATATATATATATATATATAACTGAAAGATAATGAATATAATATGTTCTGTTTGTTATGCCCTTTATAATGTGTGTAGGCCTACATTTTGTGCATGCACTTCTGCAGTAGCATTTATTTCAGTTTATATCAGCTATATTTCTGAAGAATATAATGTGTTGCCTCAGGTCTGCTGCACATCTTTTGAAATTTAATTTGAAATAATCAAATAGACCTATGTCTTAAAGTTCAGTTAATAAAGTAACTTGCTTTGCTTTCATTTGAATCCCAATCCCAATGTGTGTGTGTGTGTGAGAGAGAGGGGGGGAGAGAAACAGAATAACATGTACCCAACAAATGACTGCTGGCCTGAGATGCCGCCAACAACACGGAACTCTGAGTTCTTATTCTCCTGACGCATTCTGCATCATTTTTTAATTCATCCAATTAAGCACAAGCCACTGAGATTAACTCAGTCTAGTAACTGATTCTAGACATGCAAGCTTTGTGTGTGTGTGTGTGTGCATGTGCGTGTGTGTGTGAGAGAGAGAGTGAGGGGGAGAGAGAGAATGAGAGGGAGAGTGCGCGCATTTGTGTGTGTGTGTGCCTGCTATCTATGCTTAAGTGTGCTTTGTATGTGTGCTCTCTCTCTCTGTGTGTGTGTGTGTGTGTATGAGTGTGTGTGTTCAAAGTGTGTGTGCTCATTTTTCTGACAGATCTTTAATTCACAAAAGAAGCGTTTCTTCCTCGGCTGCTTCTCCATCTCTATTAGGAGTGTTATCAGTAGACGGCACTTCCTCTCCTCCCTGCAGCCTCCTCTCCCCCAGACCAGTCTGGTGGTCTTTCTCTGAATGAAGACGGATGCCACACACAAAGGCCCTGCGACCACGCCGCGCCCAGTCAACACAAACACCACCGCATGTGTTAAAAATACCTCCCAGAAGCTTTCTTTGCCCTTCATGCCGTGCTGAATGTGCCACAGCCTAGGGAGGCATTGAAATGCCACTTTTGATTCCATCTGTTGTTGACCACGGAGCAATCAGCTGTTTGCACATTTCCACTGGAAAATGGCCAGCTCTAATTTGCCTAAGCATCAGATATAATGCCTGACCCCAGTTCCCCCATAGATATGCATTATTCTTGTGCATAAAGGTACTTCAAATGATCTAGCCTACCTCTAGCTACAGTATGCTATGCTAACGTGAGTCACCCACATTGTGAGGAAGGTATGCAGTTTTTAGATGGTGTGCTTCTATGGGAATGAATCCTATGACCTTACAGCTGTTATCATTGCAGTTGTTAGCATCTAGCTTTAGCATGTTAGCATCTTGCACTCAACTCTGATAGTCTCTACGCCATAGATATTAGAAAGCTCGATACTGCATTGGGCTTGAGTTCTGGCATAAACGCGGCCGCCATATTGCTGGGGGCAACACGTTTACTGTCTATGGGCAACACTTGCTGGCAATCAGAGACACCTGTCTGATTTCCAGTCATTGTCACGTGTTTCTCCATTGGACTCCAGTTATTGTTGCCCCCACCAAGATGGCGGCGCTATTTACGTACTATCTGGAGCCTAATGCGGTATTTAGCTTTCTAATATCTATGGTCTACGCCTCAAAAACAAATGCTCCTTCCAATGCCCCCATCTAGACCTGGCCCCTCTTAATTTCTGTGTTTCTCTTGCCCTTGGCTATAGACTTTGATTACAAAACTAAAAAATAACCTTTGGTGTTATGTTTGTGACAGTGATAAGATGCAATGCTTCTGAAGTCTGAAGATGATACTAATATTGGACAGAGCATCAATTTAAAAACAGCTGCTATGGTCTTGGTGTTAGCCTCTGGAGTGACAGTGGGACAGTCACCTCTCCACAAGAGATGAGGGCTCACATTCAATATTGGACTTCATATCTCCTGGGCCTGCATGCACAATTAAAGATTCAGAGATGAGTATTAATAAGTTAAACTCTCACAGGGGAGATCAGTGCGTGATGTGTATAAAATGTGGGATTTGCATAGTGACACAGGAGGGAAAGCGCTGTCAAGTCGCGCTTCATTGACTCTCAAAGCTGTACACGCCCACAGACTCTGAGAACCGCGTAGCTCTGCTTGGATGCTTCTGTCAGGTTTGCCACCCTCCCAGAACTGGGCATATATTTTGTACATGCAAATGCAATCTTTAAAAGCCACAACTAAAGCATGTGATATTCAGATGGGACACTTGCAGAGTTTATACAAAAAATATTTTCAAGGAGCCTCTCAGTACTAAGCAGAGCAGGATGTTCAGTTTTTAAAAACCATAAAGGCTGTGGTAGGAGGGGAGTGTGCTACACGATGCTGTTGGATGTTTAATCCCAAAGCTCCCAGCCCATACTGAAGGCTCCATTAATTTGATATTAGTCTGCTTAATGTTACTTTAGGACCTACAATAGGATGCTCTGGGGAAGAAAATGATTTTCTCAAAATGAATGATGACTCAGGCTGAAGCATAGTGGTAATCCAGCTTCTTGCTGTGCATTGCATCGCTTTGACAGCGGGAGCATATACCTGTACCAAAGCATGTTGCATTTCCTTTCCACACTGGAAAACATGCTCATTGTTAACAGTCTCTTTCCATTTTAAGTTGATTTGATCACAGTAATACCCCCCCCCTTTCAGAGTAGAGACTCTTTCACTGCAAACATACATTATAATGGAGAAACATCAATGCAGAAACACACCCATTCATACTCACACACACACTCACCCAAACACACACACACATTTTAATTCTTTAAGTAGGATAAGCATCATGACAACATTCCGATTTTGCTTAAAAGGAACACACACACACATACACACATACGTCCACACTTGTCCACCCATACACATGGGCACACACACACACACATACACACACTTTGGCTGGACCTAGAGAGACAATCCATCACACAGAAGAGGAGAGCACTGATGCTTTGGCACCATGTCCTCCTCACACTGCACACTAGAGTGTGAACAGGGAAAAAAAGATGGAGAGAGAGAAAAAGGAGAGAGAGAAAAAGAGGGGAGGGAGAAGGGGAAAGGAGAGTGAAAGGACAAAAAGAGTGAATAAGATGGATGGATAGATATAGACAGACAGAGAGAGAGAGAGAGAGATGCACAGACCTGGGAGGATACAGAGCACTTTCTTTACTTCTACTTTAATCTAATCTCATCTGCAGAGATCAAGCGACTTCACGCTGCCTCAGTAGCTCCAGGGGGACATTTATCTCTGGCACGAGCCCCCCCACCCTCCCCCCCAACACACACACACACACACACACACACACACACCACCACCACCGCCATCCCCACCCATAAATTAAATGCATCACCTGTGGCTATCTCACGCCTGCCAAAAGTAGAACTGTAATTCATCATCTCGTGAAGTTGTGCAAAATGGGTGTTTTTTCTCTTGGAAAAAAGTTTGGGCTTCCACACCCTTATAACTTTCATACAGACACATTTCTGTTTTACAAAGCTGAGATTGGTGAGTGGATTTAGATAAAACCACGTCTGACAGGTGTGGTCATTAAAGGTACACCAGGCAAGCCTGATGCTTTTTCTCTACGAAACTCACCCTCGCTCGGTCTGAAGCTCTTTTCCTTTTCTTTGCGTCTTCTGTCAAGGGTTTTCACTGCTTCTTCGCCGGCTCTGCCATTATACACACGTTTGCAACAATCGCTAGCGTTTCGTTAGCCTGCCTCTGTGCTGTAAACTGATCCTGCTTCGGGCGGCGGGTAGGATACACCGAACTTGCAAGCGGGATATTCTTTCTACAGGCAGTAGGGGCGGGCGAGAGAGCCTTCATTCGCCCCGTAATGAGTCATTTAACCATATACCGACTTACGAAGATGATTAATTAACACGAAAACGTTGCCTGGTGTCCCTTTAAATAAAAGCCACAAGGAAAACTAAAAAAGGATGGAATTGCCAAGGTAACAGAATATTGAACCCAGATAATAAAACCTTGAGGCGGAATATATTTCATATCTAAAGGACCATAATATCAAATGGAAGGGGATGCCTTGTTTCATTTGGAATTGTTTTACCTCATAAATTATAAATCATGAATCATTATTTAAAAAGTCTGAACTTATATTGGGAAAGCAGATTAATCCTGCTCGTGATGGAAAAATGCTTAAAACTTCCATAAACAGTAACTTTGTTGAATAAATGATTATTGTTTACCTTTCAAACCTTTTTTTTTTCAAAAATGAAAAAAGAAAACATAGTTCTGCTGGTAAAATTTTAAGTTTAAATTCCAACAGTCAAAATGACCACCTTGGCAGTTCTAGTTGTTTTGAAATTCTTGACAGTTCTAGTTTTGAAGTTCTAGTGCTAAGCCATTCTAGCTAGATGAGTTTTCTTCTTACACAGAGATTCATAAAGTTCAGCTAACCAGCCTTGTACAGTATGGTTGGCTCACATTGGTCTGTTGCCATTAGGCACAAGGAAAAAGTGCCATATCATGGGCTTCAGCTACTGCAATGGCAGCTGTTAGTCAGCTGAAAGACTTGATATGTGCATTTACTGTACAATTATTTATGTAGATGCTTTCATCTAAAACGACCTGCAGCACAGTGCAGTGCAGTGTAGATATTAGAATAATTTGGTGTGCTGCCCAAATGGCATTTGTGTTAGTATTAGTGCTTTTCTCAAAAAAGTTCAGCTATACAGTAGAAGCAGAATAATCAGTTTACTTATTCAAGGTGTACATTTGAAAACATTTGTTTTTTTTGCAGTGCTGCCAACTTCAAAACCGTGTACAACAATGTGAAATGTCAACAGGATGTTTAAGTGTGCACAGTTCTCCCATTTATAAAAAGGTTTTAAGGAGAACACAAGTGAGGTTTATGTAAACTGATGTACTGTAGCACTTTGAAGCCTAAGTAAAAACATTGCAGACTGTATAATTTGCATTAAATGAATCACATTTTCAAACACTGCTAGACAGGCAGCTTTATTTAGGCAAAGTAAGCAACATCATTCACCACCAAAGGTCCAATAGATTTGGGAATAGCCTACAGAACCAGAGAGGAAGCTGACTATTACTTTGAGTGTATGACGGAATAAGGCATTTAAATGATCTGAGGGTAGTCCTAAATAAGAGCTAGGAGCACATTATCATCCCCTACTTTCTGAACGGAGATGGAAACCAATGGGGTTCCCTCAGGGCTGGGGTGTCACTTAGGTCAGATATTGACTTGAAAAAGTACAAGAGCGCAATCTTTACAAATTCTAACAATCTAATCATCTTTGAACATTTACAAAAGGTATAAATACACATTACATTGTTAGGTTTTGAATCCTGTTTTCGCTTTCTTAACTGAACATGCACATCAGGGGCCATTAACTGAGAGATATAGGCTACACTAAAATACCAAGGGTATATGTATAGTTTGTCATATTTGTTTTAATTAGATGATCAAATGCTGCTTTGTGGTAGGCATAAGGTAGTCTTGTTTTCCCTTTTACATGAAAAATACTCTAGCGTTGGTGTGTTAGACTCGTTGTTGTCAGCTCCTATAATGTAGTGTGTGTGAATGTTAGATGTGTAATGTCTGATTTTGTAGTTGTTTGCGTTGACCATGTGGTGTATTTGTCAGCATGTGTAGTTTCTCTTTGGTAGGACCATGTGTTATCCCTGTGTTGTTGTGTGTGATAAACCCCGTTTGTGTATTGTGTGAGTGTTAGTGACTACCCTTGTGTGTGCATTATAATGGTGTCTATGACTTGGTCTGTGTTCCCTGCTTCTGCTCTAATAAAGACAACATGTCTCATCAATTGTTACAATACTTCTGAGGATCATTATTTCAATTGAAACTCAAGCTGTGAAGTGTCCAGGAATGTGATTATCTGAAGAGGACACAGCAGCTCACCTTCGCCCCATAACATTACACATGTGGTATTAGTGCAGTTGAGATGCACCATTGAGGACCCGTTCAGGACAGAAGCGGATGGTATATTATTAATGGACTGTTCAGCATGACCTGTGGCTATGAAAGCCGAGACTGTCAAAAACAAGAGGATCAGAGGGGCCTACCACATTCTCTCTCTCCCTCTCTCTCTCACACTCACACACACACACACACAATGCCAGTCAGTGATTAACTGAGGGTATCTGTGAAAAGGTCTGTGAATTAATGTAATGCACATTATGAATTACACTGGCTTACTCAACACTGGTACTGGCTTATAAACCTGCTCAGGTCTGTCTATCAATATCAAACATCAAGGTGTGCAAACAGCATCCGAAGCCGATCATCACTCATTCTACTTAATGTTATCCTTTAGGCTACTCCAGGGCATACTCTTGTTTGAAATCCAAAGCGTTGGAAGGTAGTCGACGCCTCTCCCCACCCTCGTTCCTACACACAAAATACTGGACTGCACCAGAGGTTGGTCTTTTCTTTGAAACAGCTGCTAGACTAGAGGATAAATGTGTGGTGCTCCTAGCGTCGGTGCCTTGGAAACACACTGGGCACTTCACAACCTCTGCCACTTCCACCTCTATCTGACCGCCGCTTTTTAGAACAGACTCATCGCTTCTACGATTTCGTGGAAGCCGATGTCGAATATTTTTCACCCAGGTTAGGCACACTTCAATACAGCCGCGTCACGGTTGACCCGATGGTGTCATACATAAATAAGCAAAGAGCAGAGGACTAATCACAAGGCACAGTGCTCATCGTTGCGCCGACCCACGTAGGGGTAATCTGCGTCCGTGACTGGAATAAACGAAGCGCGCACGGCTGGTGATGAGGAGGATCGTCGCGCACGCTACACAGAGCGTTGACGGAATCTGTTTCGGGTCGTAAGAGACCTTCCAAATTAAGCCGCGTAGGGCAGCGGAGAGTGCGGGCAGCCGGAGTGGAGTTGTGGGTCGTTGGAAGACTGACATTACGGGGAAAATGCATCTTCTCAGTGCCATGTTCCTGCTACTGATGTTAGCCACCATGCCCTGTGAGGTAAGGTTTGCACGCGCGTGCTTCTCATTTTTAAAACAGTAATTTACTAACAGACCTTATCCTTAAAGACCGGCTTAACTGGACGTATGGTTGCAGAAGGTAAGTTCCTCATGGGAATGGCAAAACATGGGACTTACCCACAACACCAAAGTGTAACCATAGATCAATACAAGTGCAAGGGCAGGGGAATATCAATGACCAGAACGCAGTTTTTTGCACAGAAGATGGATGGCCAGCCCTTTTTGTCTGAGTCCTTTGGTTGCAGAGAGGGACATCATAACGCAGTGCAGCCTTTTGTTATTTACATGACAACTACTGTGAGGTTGTCCAAAGGCAAAGTTCGTAGTGAGCAGGTTCTGTGGTAACAGCTTAAGCTCTGTGCTGTTTTAAGATCCGCCCGCTTGCGAAGGATATGCATAATAATAATATGATACCATAATGTGACTATCCCTGCTGTCTGTCTGTTTAATACTTAAGTGATTTCTGTAGTTGCATGCTCACACACGTGCCAGTGTTCATATCATTATAATTAATCTTGTGAGCTCTGCGGCCGGGGACTTTAGCCTCGGGTTGTGTCTTTGCAGCGCTGCAGGAGTTGATGTAAGCGCAGCTCATGACGGAAAATGAAGTGACAATGACAAATTGAAGAGAAGGATATCCAGTCATTTGACCTAAAGTACCCCATTCTCTTCCATGTGCGTTTGCACAAAATCTTTGTAATTACTCGTGAATATGGTGAAAATACCATGTACGAGGGAGCTCTTGTAAGAGTCTTATAACACATTCAGGACCACGGACAGCGCTCAAATGTTGCACAGGTGCAGCGAATGATGTGCGTGCTAAACCGGTATTTCTTGAATATTTATTTCAAGCCGATTGACATTTAGGATCAGCGACCGACAAACGACCTACATTATGTGCACAGATAATCTTACGTCTATATCGAAGCAGGAATTTGTCTTGAAACTTATAGCGCCCTTGAAAGCTATTTAGCACGATACCGCTTTTGTAATACCCAGCGTGCAGTGGTGAAGTTGATGCGAAATGCACTTACCTTTCGCTGGGTGTAAAGTTACCCACACACAGACAGGGGAATGACATACAGTATGTGCTACCAAGATTAGAGGCCAAGGTGATCTGTCAATATAACCTTAGCTACCTGGTCGAGGTGTCCTTTTCTGAAGTTCACACCAAAGCTGAATGGCTACTCAACACCTCAGTTAACCCTAACGCACACCATTAAGCGCGAAGGCTCAGTCAAGTCATTAAATGGCAATGTTTTCAGAGGGTTAACTGGATTTGATACCGTACTGAAATATAAACGAGATTATTTTCATCTCGGTCAGTGTTGGTTGGAAGCAGTTAGGCATTGATGTGTCTAGACAAGGTCGGTGAAACGACTCGGTGAATAGGTCAGTAAAACACTGTAACGCTTGCATACCTGTGGATTTGCAGTAACTGCAGCCGCGTGTATATTGTCACCACATGTGATATTGTTTCCCCACAGACAACATCTCGTAATTAGCCTTATGGGTTCGATTTGAAGCTAGTGCTACAGTTAAACATTTATGCGAAGATGGGAAAGCTATATCACCACCCATTTCCAAATGGTACCTTGCAGATAAAGAATTGATGAATACTTCTAGAGCGTCGCCAGACGGAAGAGAACACCTCCACGCCAGAGGGGCTGGAATATCTCCTCTCCTTCCAGCCTTGGCGCGAGCCAGTATTAAATATTCACGTTGCTTTAATGAGACAGATGCACCAGCTCGTCCACAGCGTGTGTTTGTTAAGTACCCACAATGCCCTCGGGCTCTTACTGCCAATGATACAGATGGGCACCTGCTCCACCTTGGCACGGGGTTTTTATGATGGCGTGGCACCGCAACGAGTTTTGCCAGATATCATAAATGTGTTTGCGCCCCCCCTCACTCACTCACTCTATGCCAGCATACGCGTTCGTGCGTGTACGCACCGGTGCAATGTGCGGCTCTGTGTGTAACTGTCTGCAAGCCATTTTAGGCACGTAGTGGATTTTGAATAGCCGCATATCAAAGCATCAGAATGCAAGCGGATATGTTTCTGTTTGAGCAATGAAACTGAAGAAGCAAAATTGGCTGCAATTACACACTAATCGTGAGAGCATTCGCTCGATATGAATGGCATGAGATGCTATGAATACATTTTGTGTGAATCCGTATAGGCCCACTCACATTATTTCAAATGTGGTATTTCTCTACTGGTTCTGCAAATAAACTCTTCTCTTTTCTATTTCAATTGAATGTGCGGTGTGTTCCAAAACCATCACATGCACAATTGCGCCGATATAGAGACACTTAAAGAGCTGCTGTTTCCCTAAGTAGTTTGGAGAGGTGGTGATGGATTACAGCTCGGTCATCAATCGACTGCTGTTCAATGTGCTCTCAAAGGTAGTGACCCAAGAGAATGCTATTAGTGTGGTGGGGTTCTCTAATCAACGAGGAGGGGGAGAAGCGCTCACCTACACCAATCCATGTAACATGGATAGCTACATCAAAGTGATGAAAAAGGATTGGCTAAAAAATAGAGATGCATTTCAATTAATTATGGGATAGTATTAGATGTGCATTACATGGGATAGATACACATACATTAAATTAATATATTCATGAGAAGCAGTGAAAACCTGTCTGTCCAGGGCTGTCAGGGTGATTTTCACTTTATTTGATTTATGTCATGGTACATCTGTCATTAGTGAACCAGTGCTGGGTTTAGCCTTGGTGTCACAGATGTTCAAACTGAGCCATTAATCAATTAACATGACAATCTGCTGGTGAGGTCCAGAGAGACGTCTTGATTCCAAACCGCCCCACGACTGGCATAGACTCCCTGGGACGTTTCTGTGTTGTCACTGAGATTTGGGTTGTGTAGCAGCTGCTGGCTCTTGGTTTGCACTGTTTTGTGCACCAGATCTCTGCGGAGGGGGAGACACTGCTAATTGGATGTCAGGAAGAGAGAAAAAAAGTCTTGACGGGTTGTTCAAAGATGCTTTTCAGTTGTTTGACTAATCTGCACACAAGGGAGGTTGATCAAAGACAAACAGTTTAAAATTGTTTGGCCATGGAGTCTATTCTAAAAGCTCCCCATTGAGGGAAATGTGATAATGCTCTGGAAAAGAAACCTTGAGGTTTGTACAGAGCATCACTGCTCTATGAAAGCTGTTTCCTGCTCATGTACTGTATCTTAGAGCACACCTCAGTCATTTTGCCCCATTATTATGGCAATGTGAGCTCTCAAGTGAATCATGAACACATACTACTACGTCCTGTAGCCAACATTTTATTTTCATTTTAATATTGTCTTCTTACTGTGCAAGGATTTTTACGTACTGTATATGTTTTATATGGTTATGACTTGAGCTTCCTTAAAGTACATTTATTTAATGTAAGGCATATATTGTTCTTATCCTATCAATGAAAGTAATATCAAGCATTTAAACCCTTAGGGTACTATTTATAAATTGGGGTCAAATGACTTTATCATATCAGTGTCTTCTCTGCTCATGCTGAGTCTGTGCCATGCATACAGTACACTGTTGACGGAGGGTTATTCTACTACTGTAGGCATGGCGAACAGGAGTCAGGTGACATATAGCTGGCCCAATCAGTGTTTAGCGACATGACTCTGGTGCTGATTGGACAGGATGGAGTAGGGGGGCTAGGGGTTGGGGGAGGCCAGCTGCCTTGGCTCGGCCTCTTTTAGGAAAAATCACGTCATGGAACTGGTGCCGCTCCAGTGGCAAGTGGCACGAGTGGCGTTTAAACCCCCTTTGTGAGAGTGCGAGCTGCCGAGAGTTAAATCCTCCTCTTTGTCTGCCAGCCAAAGGGCTATTACTCAACCATCTGACCAGCGGGGGAAAAAAAGATACAAAACACACACGACAAGATAATACATTTATCTCTACAAAAGCCCTGTCTTTTCAAAGTTTCCTCTATGGCAGTGAAAATGGCTTACTGTGAACTTGGCTGTTACTGTTGAGCCCCATCAATATTTACTGCCACAGCAGCGTGGGTGAAGAGTGGACGGAGTGGGCATTAATGTGCGCGCTCCTCACGCAGGTCCACTGGCGAGGATGCTAAGGGACCAACAAGACTCTGTTTGGCATGCGCTGGACATCTGAGCAGATTGAAACTAATGAAAGGGCCTGGCCTGCTACCATGGGTACCAATCTGCCCATACGGGCAGCAGAGCACATCCATAATCTCTCAGTCACACAGACAAGTGGCATCCAACTAACTGGGCCTGTCTCTTCTAAAAAGAGGTCAAGAGAGGGTTGCCTTTCGTCGTCTTTCACTCTTTCAGACACTTACTCACTCACTCTCTCTTTCTTACATTTCTCTCTCCATCTTACACAAACTCTCCCTCTATCTATCTCTCTCCTGTCTGCAAATGTATGCATGCACAAGCAGATACTGAGGCGAACATAGAGTTCATACACACACACACACTCACACACACACACACACACACACACACACACACACACACACACACACACACTCTGCCCTCAGTTCTATATTTCAGCAACCACAAGCACAAAAAAATTGCTGCATGCACAAAACAATAAACAGACAACCGACCCCCCACTAACATGCCCACACCCACACCCACGGCACCCACCAGCTGAAATCAGCAGAGGCTGCATGGGTGGGTGAAATCAGCAGAGGCTGCATGGGTGGGTGCCGGAGGGGTTTTGTTTTCCAGCGCTGGCATAAATATTGCACGTGGGCCACCAGGCTAATGATTGCTTGTACTTGGGCCGGCCATTTGGCTGCTGATATACGATAGCGGCACTCCTAATCATGTTTCTGGCAACATGTGACTCCCAATCACAAGCAACGAGCAATAAATTAGCCACACGGGCCGCGACCTCCTTTGAGTGTGCCACGATTAGCATACGCTGGTAATGCATCCTAATGAGTGGGCGGAGGGGGAGGAGGGTGGAGGAGCCCAATGGGGACACGGTGGAGGCACTGTGGTGAATGGGATCTTCAGCAGCTGGTGGGGGCTTTGACCTAAAGCCTGTTAATGAGACTGACATTGTTTTGTTTACAATGTAGGTGTGTGTGTGTGTTTTTGTGTGTATGCGTGCGTGCGTGAGTGTGCTATTGAGGCTAACAGGTGGTGTTTCTCTCCATCACCTGCCATGTCTAATGACACCGACCATGTGTGGAGAGTGAAATTCCAGTTCTTGTTTAACACAACATTACAACATAATTTGTGAATGCATATCATGCATTTGATTCAATTCAGGCAGTCAACAACACAAAGCCATAGACAGTTTTTGTAATATTTTTTTTTCCAAATTAGGAGATTGAAATGATCAAGGTTTAATCAACCATGAAATTCAATTGCAAGGTTGTGTACTTGTTCTGGTGATTGAGTAGTAGTTTATAGCATGTACTGTAGTCTTCACCAGAAAACATCTTGGGTACTTAAGTGACTAGTTAAGTGAGAGCAGAAGATGTCCATGCAATAAATAGCTGATTCCTTGTTAATCTTACAGTTTTTAGTTCCTGGTCAACAGGCCTTATTTAATGTCTGTAAGAAAATCTTTTAGGCTTGTGGATATTGAGCACACGTCCTGTGCGTGTGGCTTACTTGTATGGTGAATGAGTGACCTTGATTTGTGTGGTTGCACACCATGGAGGAGGGCTCTGCAGCCATGGTGTTTGTTTTTTTTAAGATATATTTTTTGGCCTTTTTGCTTTTATTCGGATAGGACAGTGAAGATAGACAGGAAGTGATTGGGAGAGAGAGAGATGGGATGAGATCGGGACATGAACGCAGGTCGGATTCGAATCTGGGTTCCCATGGGCACTTGGGCCTGTGCATGGTATAAGCCCCCCTCCCCCCTCCCCCCCGCCCCCGCCCCCGCCCCCCACAAACAATCTTTCTGAGGCTGGCCTTCACATGACAACTAAGAGGCTGCACTCGCAGGGGGAAGTGCTTCATTACCACACACGCAGGGAGTGTGCAGAAAGGCACTGTTTTGGGCACACCATCACTATGAGGTATCCTATCTGACAGAAAAAAGAATGAAATGAAATGCAACCTATCTATTTCCATTTATTCTTCCGAACATTTTCATAATTCATAGATGTGTTTTAACGGTCAAAACACCTACCTGAATTTCATGCACAGGCATAAATATAGAAAGGTTTCAGCTGGGGCGTCTCCTGTGCGCTTCTATTTGCATAGGCAGGATTGCTGCTTTTCTCTTTGTATTTTGCTGAATATCCATGTAGGCACATACATTTGACTGTCTTTCTAAACTATATGATTTGGCAATGTAGTGACATGGTGAAAAAAATGGGGGGGGGGGTAATTTGATTTATAGTTTAATACCGTGGGCAAGACACTGAAGCGCAAACATTGATGAGCCAATGCTCCCATATTCCACACGATAGCTGTATTACATGCATGAGAACTTTGCTTGCTGACAAACAAACTATAGGGCCCATGGACTTCTCTGGATATAGTATATAGTGTTTTCAACTGAGCAAAAACAAAATGAGACAAAACCTGACTGAGTGGTTCAGTCAGTGCAGCCGGCTGGCCTCTACTAACTCCCCAGCCTCCAGTGGGGCCGCCCGTCCAGCCCTGCATTGCGAGTCTGCCTCTCTTCTCTGCTCCACTGGTGCTCGGAGAGCCCTGTGTCCTGGACTGACCACATAATTGAGCACACTGCCCCCGCACTGACCACCAGGGACTCCTCCGCTCCCCCTGAGAGCTGCTGCGCTGCTCTGTCCTAGAGTAAGCATCACAGGGGCACATGAGCACTGAAGAGGCTGCCGGAGAGTTATGGAGGGGGTTGGGGGGTGTCCTGGTTTCCCCCAGCACCTTCAGCCCACTACCCACGATTAAGGGCTGTGTGTGAGGCTTCTCTACTCTGCACTATTCTGGAGAGGCTACAAGGTTAGTTTGTATAGCAGAAGTGCCCAGGACATCACAAAGGGACACTAGAACTCTGCCCACACACACACACACACACACACACACACACACACACAAATATACACCCCATGGCTTCCCAAACACACTCTGGCCTTCTCTCGGCCTCCGAAACCTCCAGTAATTACCAACCCAGTGGGGAGCCGGCCGGGCCTTGGCCTCTGCACAGGATGTGAGGTCATCCACTGATCAGACAGAACAGCAGGGCTCCGTTCACTGACGCAGTCCGCACCTTCTGCATCTCTCCCCATGTAGTTATCAAGCCAATTAACAAGCACTGGGTGTTGCAAAGCCTCCATGTCTCTCCTCCCTTCACTTTCTTTCTCTCTCTCTCCTTCTCTCTCTCCACTGATTCATTTCTACCTCAGTTCTTTCTCTTCTATCCATCCATCCGTCTACAGTATTTATCTATCTTGTCTCTCTCTCCTTCTCTCCATGAAAGGGTCAGGATGGCTGGTGACACACATATCAGCCATACAGGAACAGATTGGCTCCCTCTCTTGGCCGGAGGCGGCCTCACTTGTGGAGGCCTGCGGTTCTGACTCTAACTCGAGCTGACGTCTCTCTGACAACACTGAGAGCTGGCCGCACACACTGTGTCCTCCACCGCTCTCACACACACACACACACAGTGAAGAACACACACGCAAACACACACACACACACACACACACACACACACACACACACACACACACACACGCACATAAAACAACAACAGTGGCTCAGCCTGTGTTCGTACATCAAGCGTCTGGGTCAAACATGACCACTTCAAGTTCATGACCTTGGGTGATGTGTTTATCACAGTATAGCCGGTAACCATGGTGACAGCAGCAGAATAAACCATGGCTATTGTCCGTCCTGCATTATTGCATTATCCCATGGCCACCTCTTGACCATCATGCTGTTTGACCTCTTCATTAGCCCGTGTGCGGTGAATCTTTCATGAGCACGCCCATGTGTGGTATTACCTGGGATTGAAGATTATAGATGCATACAGTATATAGCACGGACAGTCAAGCCCTTTACTGTGCCATAGAGAGAGAGAGCAATCCTCTCTCCAGCAATATAACGCCTCTGCATTCGAGGACTAGGGGAAAGGGATCGATAGCACCTAATCATTTGCTTTCACAGTACACTTTAGCTCCTATGTATTGCTGCTCTTGATTCCGGAGTAGAGCTGCTCAACTAGCCCAGAAAAACCCATTTATTCACATTGGTACATTCAGCCGGCACTTTTACAAAGCAACTTAAAACATAATGCTTACACGCTCTGGGTATCAATGCCAAAACCTTGTTTTATTAGCAGTAGTTACACTAAAGAAATCAACCAACACATTAATCGCTGCCTGCATGATCCTACAAGTGTGTAGTTTGTTTACGGTTGAAAGGGACTATGAGGGGGGTTTTGAAGAGATGCAGTTACTGCAAATACCATGTTCTAGCTGAAAAAGCTAGGTAATGTCTACTCTATATCTGAAATAGCCACGTAACGTCCACACCCGAAACGTCCAGATGATGTCTAGATCTGATATAGTAACGTAACATCCACACCCGAAACGTCCATTTGATGTCTACATGTGAAAGTTTGTCATAGAGCTGAATTCAGCTCAATCTCTGTGGTTCAGTGAGAGGATCAGTCTTGCTCTCAGAATGTGGCACAGAAGTGGAAATAAAGAGATTAGACACAGCTGTGTACCCAACACCTCCCTATCTGTCACCTTCTCAGGTTACAATCTCTTAGCTCTCCTCTCTTCCCATTACTCCTCTCTCTCTTTCCCTCCCTCCCACTCTCTCTATCTCCCTCTCCCTCTCTCTCATCTCTCTCTCTCTCTGCTGTTTCCTGAGGACATCTCCCTTGGCTCCAGTGCAGAAAGTGACAGAGCTCCCTTGCTGGAGGTGAGATAGCTGTGTGTACCGGCTGAGGTTTGCGTGTAAGAGGGAATGGAGAGAGAGAGAGATGTTTTATAGACGTGCTGCTCCCCCGCTCTCTCTCTCCGCTCCGAGAGCAAGCCTGCTTTTCTCTCGTCGTGTCCGTGTCTGGTTCACGGGCAGGTGGGTCACTGACAAGAGAGCTTCTCACCGCCTGAAGCCCAGAGATGGAGAGAGGAGGATGGTTGATGAAGAAAGGGGGAGGATGAGAAGAGAAAGAAAAGAAACTAGTGTGACACTTCACTTGTGTGTGTGTGGCTGTGGCAAGATGGAGTTTCTGCTGTTTAAAGGCAGACATTATTTGAGAGTTCTTATAATTTTGTAGTTATATAGACACAGTGAAAAGATATTGTTTTCAACTGCTCTTGTGCATCCTAATCCTTTGCCATATGTGTTTTCATACAAATACTTGAAAATTGCAAACATTTTATAATCAGAGAGACAGACAGAATGCATAAGATATCACAAGACTGCACAGTACATTTTCAGTCTATTACCATGATATTACCATGAAGCCACACTTTCATACTTCCAGTATCATTGGAACAGAGTCATTTCTTGACAGCAAAAATGACATAATTTACCTGTGAGGCACGGAGGCTATTCAGCAAGCAACTCTCCCGTCCAGCTCCTGCTCTTGAAGAAAGCAAGCTGCGCTAAGTAGCCGGCAGAGCTCCAGCTCAGCTTTGCTCTACTCTCTGGTTCCCGTCCTCTGGGCGTCTCTGTGATTACACCATCCGCTCAGGTGCAGGCAGGGGGCCGAGGCTGCTGCTCATTGCCTGGCACCAATCACCCACTTCAGGGGGGCACAGGAGGGGGGGGATGAGACCAGAGCTTGGAACAGCTCTGGTGTGGATGAAGAAACACAGGCATGGCAAGGCAGGTCAAACTGGCATAGCGTAGCAGCTCTGGGGCAATTTGCAGCTGAGGTAGAACTGTCCCTCTTCAAATGCAACTTCTGCCATGATGATTTCAAAAATCACAGGGCCCTCTGATGGGCGACAGAGGTTCCCACTGCGATGAGGATGATGGATGAGAGGTGCACCATTTCCTTCAGCAGAACATTCGAACATTCTAACAGAAGATTTTGTTCCGCAACAGTGTAAGGTTCTCAAATTCAATGTTGAATTCAGTGAAACCAGATATTCTTTAGAACATTCAATTTCCAACATTCCCATCACACCGGTGTAACGGTACCAGCTTAAGGGTTAAAAAGAGCTATCCTCCTGTAGCAAGCTCGTGCTACGCTGGTTTCAGAGTAATGAAGGGCCGTAGGCAGGCAGGTGTGAGAGAGAGCGAGGGAATGTGTGCAGGTGGGAGATAGGGCGAATGTGAGAGCAAGTGTGTGTGCAGGTGGGAGAGAAGGCGAATGTGAGAGCAAGAGTGTGTGCAGGGGAGACCACACGCTGATTAGAGGGCCATGCCAGAGCACAGGTTGTGTGATTAACCTCAAGCTCGGGCTTGATTTTTTTTCTCCTTCAACCTCAGAACCCTAGTCCATCACTGTCCACCCATGCCCTCCACCTCCACTCTCTCCTCTCCAAACTCCTAACACTCTCTGCACGCTCAGAGATGTGCCACTGTTCTGAGACCAGAGGAAAACAGCAGGGATTTGTGCCAGGCCCTGGAGAGAAGGGCAGCTGCTGGGCTGTCACGTCAGGCGTAGGCAGAGACAGACAGACCCACAGAGACAGAGCAACAGACAGAAAAAGAAGAAACAGACAACGAGAGAAAGACAGGAATGGAGTACATAGGCAGAGAAAGTAGAGAGAGAGAGAGAGAGAGAGAGAGAGAGAGAGCGAGAGAAAGAGAGAGAGAGATGGATACAGAATGGATACAGAGACAGGCAAAGGGAAAGATAGAGGACAGAGAGGAGCGCTCCGCATGCAGGGTTATTATCGCAGAGCCCCTAATAGAGGAGGGAAGAATAATTAGAGTTCTATCGCTCATCCCTGTCACTTTGATTCCATTCCCCACAGTGGAGCTACTGACACTCCTCACAGATTGGGTTTAATTAGGCTAATATCAGCCAATCAATACACACACCATAATGACTAAACAATGGCATGTAAACCTATCACAAAGTATGGTCAGAGAAAGAGAGAGGGGGACAGAGGGAAAGAGAGAGAGGACAAAAGTAAGAGAGGAAGACAGAGAGAGCACGGATGGCAGACACAGCGTGAGAAAAATGGAGACAGAGAGGGAGATAGAGGAGAGAGAGAGAGCAAGAAAGAGAGGGCAGGCATGTACAAAAGGCTGGATGAGTGACAGGGAGACAGTGATGCATGCTGACATTTCACTGAAAGGGCGTGGAGGGGTGGGGGTGGGGGGCTTTGCACCAATTCGGTGCTTTCAGTGTGATTACAGCCCTCTGTGTGAGCGCCTGTGCCTCTTCCTCTGCCTCGGAGATGCACCGCCAAGGAGCCGGGGAACAGAGGACCGGAGAGGCCAGATTGGATTAAAGGGATTTGAAGGAAAAAATGTCATGTGAGCACTGCTGGAGAGTCTCTGTGACAGTGGGCAACCGTGACAAGATGGCCGAATCAGTCAGCCAGTCATGTGGGATTGAGGGGTTGGGGAGGGGGTCGGGAGTGTTGAGGGAGAGGCCTGGAGGTTGAGGGGGGGGGTGAGGAGACTGGCCTCAAGGCCTGACAGTGTTGCTTCTCCTCACTAACAGAGCCCTGGGGCCTTGGGGGATGCACAGACAGACAGAGAGGCCGTTTACACGACACCGCCGGGTGGATTTTCTCTTACCGCTTTCACACCTCTGGCAAGAAAAACTCGCGCGGTACACACAGAGGTGTAACCGCTAAATGTGCTGTAGTGCATATGCCAGACCAGTCGATGGCCGGGGCTGTGCAGAAGCTTCAATGATAATTTATGCGGAATCGCGTAGAAGAAAACGCGAAGTTGAAACAGTTTGTTAAGCCAGAGAATGTCTAATAAGTGCTCTGGTTAAGCAGTCGCATGAAATAAGGAGACTACAGACAATTCGGTTTTCAATTCAACTGTTAAACTAATAAAGTTCATTTTCAAGGTATGTGACTGCTATGTGAAATTTCAAATGCTTTGCCTACGCATTGCATTAGGTCTGTAGCCTGGCGAGCCAGACCCACATTAAAATGTAGGGTCTGGGCACTCACCGTTCGCAGTGCTCAGTCCGAGGGGCGTGATAGTCAGTTGTCTTTCAAATTCCCTCTGCACGCAATAGGACGCAATAGGATATTTGTTTTCAAGTAGCAGGGAATTCAAGCCAAACTGTTGCAACTCTGCCATCAATCATTATGTTAAGCCCACCAAATGACTCTATACACGATTTCAATGGCCTGATTAAGTTTCGATTTCTGGAGCTCACAAGCAAACGGAGAGTTGCTAGACTAGCCGCCAGGGGCGCGTCTAGATTTCTAGGCTATTAGGTCTGAGCACCACTGGAGAAAACACTAACATGCAGTAAGCTAATGTTTAACTAAGTTAAGCTAACGTGTGCTTCTAACTTAGCCACTAAAAGCTGATAGGCTACATTGTGCACATAAATTATGACAGGGGAAAGAAAAACATTTTAATATGATAAATAAATGGTTTGGTTTGTTTTGACAAGCAACATGTCAGGTCGAGTGCCGTGGCTGAGTTGAGAGGTGGGGCTATGTTGTCATAATGTTGCCGGCTTCGCACCTACAGGCGTCTACATGGCGAAAGTTAGCCGGCGGTTTCAAAAGTTCCCACTTCGGATTCAGTCTCCTAAACTGCCGGCGTCGTGTACATGCAAGGCGTAACCGTTAACAAAACCTCACCGGTTTCACAAAAACCGGCGTTGTGTGCACGGCCCCAGAGTGTCTAACCTGGAGGGGGAGAAACAAGAGGAGGGTGGTGGGGTCTGAACATGCGGGAGAGCAGAACAGGTCCTGCCACTTAGCTCAGCTCTGCTCTGCTCTGCTCAGGCACAGAGATGCTCCAGTGCACCAGCGCATCTTATCCCCACCACACACACACACACACACACACACACACGGCGAGCGAGCCAGTAATGTGGAGGGAGGAGCAGAGAAGGAAGAGCCGCACAGAAGGAGGCGCGCTGCTCTCAGCGAAAAAGGGGCGGACAGACTCGCACTTGTCAGATCCATTTTTCTGCTCGGCTAGCTCGGGATCGATAGACTCGCCTGGGCTGATATATTTGTGTTGATCTTACCACGACAGCCCTGAACAAGGGCTTTATTAAACCTGAGTGACGGACCACAAACGTTCATTGCTCTGTGCACACTACTCATGAGGCAGACGCCAAACATGTGTTACACGTGTCTTGAAAGGACAACTCCGGTCTAAAGGCGAGTGCAGACCAGCAGACTTCAAAGCACTACCTACGATGCCAATTCACTGTTGAGTCATCTTGTGTTGCCTTTTCCTACACAAAGTTTCCTAGAACTAAAGTCTCACTGCACACAACAAAAAGAATACCCACTATCAACTAGAACTCCCCTACATTCTGCTGCTGGCACAATATGCAGATATACCGGTGCAACGGAAACAAAGCAGTGCTAGATTAACATTTTCACACAGACTACTCTTGTCCACCAAAGATAGTGTGTAATCTACTTCTAGTTACAAATGACACTGGTATTGTCAGTCCTGAGTCTTTTGGTTGTGGAAAAAAGCAAGAGGCTGAGAAGAAAAAAAGATTAGATTGCTTATCAGATCCACTCATCCAGAGGAAAAACGCATAAACTACCAGTTAATGCAAACACTTCTGTGACATTGTGGAGAGGGTCCCTAAAGACAAACCGAAGTCATTTTAACTTTGTAAGTGTACAGAAAGGGTATAAAAAAGACAGTTTGTGCAGGCAGTGCATTACTTCTTCCGGTCGCCAGCACAAGGAACAGTTTGTATAAGTCAATTACCGAAAGCCAAACAAACTACTGTCAATGATGGCAAAAGGAGGAGAGTTTGGTAATTAACTTAGGGACTTTATTCTCACCAGATGGCAGTACACTGACTGGCCGAATAGTCCTTTTTTTGAAATACCTTTTCCGTACACTTACACATTTTAAATGATTTTGTAGATACGTAGTAGGGTAGGCTAGGAACAAACTAAAAGGGCGGGACTAAGTTTGGCTGGAACCCAGGCTAAAGCTTGCCCCCAAGGCTATCACTATATGCTATTTCGTTGTAATTGCATATGCTGGTCTTACTCAAAACTACTCTGATTAATGTTGTTTTAGTCCCCAATAAAAGTTTAGACTTGTTAACGTATAAAAATGGACTTGTTTTTCTTAGACTGGAGTTGTCCTTTCATATGTTTTTAAGTGTGCGTAGAACAAGCTCAACATCATCCTCATTAGAAATCAGGGAGCGATCCATGCAGTCTACCAGGTGTTAACATCTGGATTTTTTATGGGTTTTTCTTGAATCCCATGTTTTGCTGACCAAGGTCAGGTCTCGTGGTGCAGATGGAGGTTTGTTAATGTGCATTAATGCGACCCAGGATGGGTGACTTAAGCGGAGGGGAAAAAAAAAAAATCTGCAGCAACGTGGAGAGCATCCAAATGGGGAGAAATGGAGGGAAAACTTAAGTTAACTAATATGCACGGAACGCTCTGCCTCCAGGCAGGAATCCTCTCCCATTTCTGTGGAGTGCACAGTGAATAATAATGGGACAATATAGGGTGCGTTATCTTTAAGTTCCGAGGCCGTGCCGTAATAAGGTCATTAACTATGTGACAATAAATGCATACGTTGGTAAACACAAGGAAATTAAAGTGCACTAAAGTGTAGTAATTCATACACTTGAAGCATAGAGTGCTTACTCTTACATTAGGCCTATGGCACAAGAACCAAACATGAAAAACAGGACAAAAAAAGACAATAATGAAGAAGGGTGTATGAGGTGTATGTTGGTGGTTCAATCCCAGACCTAGAATCTGACCTGCACTTGAGTGCTCCTGGGACAAATCACCACTCTCTGTTGCTAAATACCAGTGCCATAATCGAAACCCTCTTCGTTTCTCAAAAAGTAATTTTCCTCAGTGTGTGTGTATGTGTTTCTTTCCTTTTTTCTCATTTACTGGTGAAATTACTGAATGGATCAGTGGACACACACACATACAATTATCTACCCCAGACAGGAGGGACTTCATTCTACTTGGGGGAATATGGAAGGGTTTGAGCCTTGTGGATGGGTGTGGGGGGGTAGGGCTGGGGGTTATTAGATCAGGCAACAGCCCCAAGGAAACGTGTTCAGGGATAGAGGATTTGTTTTAGGGGAGGACCATTGCTTTATAAACTACTTTACTGTAATGTGAATCCATTGCCAAACACATCTGCACTTGACCACTGGAGAAACTGAACCAGTAGATACTTAAAAGGCCTCTGTGTTTCTAGGAAGAATGACATAACTCTTTGGGGCTAAATGCATTGCTGGCATATTGGAGACACATGCAATATTATGAACGCCAAATGCACTCAGTGTGGCCTCAGTTCACTACCATTGCATACTGGTACTCATTTCCAAAGCAGATGGGGGAGAAAACAAAGATGATTTAGCCATTTGGAGGGAACCAGGGGTTACTATCTCCTTCACTGAGTATGCTGGCACCATGCCAAGCAGCGGAGGCTGTCTCTGTGTAGAGTTGCCGAGAGAGATTGTCCGTTTGAAGGGTCAGCTTGGCTCTGTTCAGCCGTCAGGCCAGGGATTAGTGAAGTGGTGGAATGTGGCTTAACGGCTTGGAAAATGAGGCAAGAGTGTTCGATAAGCCTGTTAGTTAAGCACTGTTAGTGCTGGGGTGCCACAGCCGCAGAGCCCAGACTGAGAACTTCGCCCAGAACTTCTTGATGTCCTGTTTTAATTGGACCTGTTGGTCATGGGAGAATTGAAAATAACAGCTCAGGCTCAATCAACAATGCCGAAATGTGGTTTAGTCTGGGCGGACAGTCATGTGTGTCTGTCGTCGGACGTCCTTAGATGTTGTTGGTGGACGATGATCCCAGGGTATACAGATTGACCACGACAGATGTCCTTGCATCACTTCAGTGATGACTTTATGCCAGTGAGACGCATATCATTATATTGGTGGGTTTGTGGGTAGGGGGGAAGATACTTTGCACAATGATCAACAGAAAACTAAATTCAAGAGGACTGGACCTCTGTGTCTTCAAAGGTGACAATGTATGATCACAACAGTGACCGCAACCACCCCACTGAGTAACCAGTCCCTCGTCAGACATAATACAGAAACACCGGAGGGATCATAGTGAAAGTAACCGGCTAAAGAAAGTCACCGGTCACAGCAGCATCCCAGTGATGGTTGGGCACAATAGTTAGAGCTCTCTCCCAACAGCTCAACTCTTGATGAAGTAGCCCGTCTCCGTGTGAGTTGTGATTTATCCATTCCAAACAGTGTGGGTAATTATAGCAAGCCCTCATTAAATTTTACAGCTTCTGTGCACATTAATAACCCACAGAAAGCGAATCATGGAGTTATGACTGGGAGCTCTGATCAGGGTGCGTGTGTGTGTGTGTGTGTGTGTGTGTGTGCACGCATCCATGTGTGTGTGTGTTTATCAGTGTGTGTGTGTGTGTGTGTGTGTGCGTTTGTGTGTGCGTTTGTGTGTATGTGTGTGCGTGCGCCAATGTGCGTGTGTGTGTGTGCTGGTGACTGGATTTTCATCAGTCAAGCAGAAGAAGAAGGGAGAGGATGCACAAAGTGAATGGAGGAGTAAACCCAGACAAACCATGAGACCCCCTCCCTTCCTGTCCTCCTCTCTCATCACCATCACCAGCGCAGCTCCACCAGATTTCGACACTTACTCATCACTGTAGACATCTAAAACGGCAGGCTGCTATCCATCTCTGCTCCTTGTTCCATCAACCTTCCCCATTTTTATTCCTCTCTGTTTTATCACAGCTGAGATTCTAATCTCTTCTAGGAACTATTATTGTTGACTGTTTATAAAAAAAAAAAGAAAAATTGACACAGGTGCTACTGACAAAATAGAAATTACTCAGTTGCCATGGCATTCAAGGATTTTTAAAAATGACTGCTGCAACAACTAAGAATCTAACGTATCAAAAGCTATAGTATGGTGTTGCTGTGTTAGGTAAGAAAAGGTAAGATAGAGCCGTTGCTTGTGGTCCTTTAGGAAATCACCTTTAACACCCAGAGGATTGAGCTGTTCATAAGAAACATTCTTGTTCAAAGCTGAATGCCATCTGAAGAAGCTTTCAGCCACTCCGATCTGAAGAAGTGCCTTTGAATTGGCCCGTGAAACACTGAAGCCAATTACTTTCCCAGGAAGGTGACAAAGGCCGCCTGCAATCATGGGGCCAGTGCTTGGACGTGTGTGTGTGTGTGTGTGTGTGTGTGTTTGGGGGGGGGGGCAACCTCAATTAACAGGCTCCCTTTCAGCCTCCACTCCCCCTTCGTCAAGCTCAGGACATCCAATTTGCCGTCGGTAATCAGTCCATTTACACAGGGGTGGGGCTTTTCCTACCGAGAGCGGAAGGTTTGATTAAGCATGAACGCTGAAAGGTCAACATGTCTCGCTCAGTTTCCTGAAACTGTGATTCATCAAATTAGAGGGTTTTTTTTTTTTTTTTTGGTCATAGCTTGTTTGTAATTAGGTCAGCAGGGTGCTGAGAATACGTCAGGGATCATAGTGATCACCACATGGGGGGAATGGACTGTCTATGTGCATTTCATGCTAACTCTCTCCGACTCCGCTTCAATGGAGAAGCATCCTCCTCAATCAAGTGTGTAGTTTTCTGGTCTATTTTTCCAGCCTGATGCAGCTGTCTCTCCCAGGCAGAGAGGGTGCCAGTAAAATGCCGGCTCAGCACAATAGCAGGGAATCAAATTGCTTTCCTCCATGACAACATGTATCATTATCTTCCTTTCTTTCCCAGAGTCAGACAGAGACAATGAGAGACGAATAGGTCAGAGACCATGCAGATGAATGTCTGTCTCACACCCCACACCCGTATTTAGAAAAATAATCTTCAAGTATAACTGTAGCTGAGGCACTGAGGTTTCTGTCTTACTGTCGTACCTAGAGCCTGTGAAATGATTCGGTTCTGTGTCGGCACCTTTTATCACCATTCGCTAGTACAGAAATGAACATTTCCTGTGCTGCTCTCGAGATAGCACTGGTGACGAGCGCCTCAAGTGGCTAGGAAATGTGAACCACAGAGCCATGTTAAGTGGTTTCCTACACCTCTTCTCCATAGGCTGTGCCCTTTGAGATGAGAGCTCATGGTATGCAGGCACTCACCCACTCAGTGGTAGGCAGAAGACAGCAGCAGATAGCAGCAGGGCTATGGGGAGCTGCATAATTCATCGGGGTAAACGCTGGAGTTAAGGAGTTTTTCTATGTGAACGTTAAGTGGCTTGCAGTAGCAGTGGCCAGCCACCGCCCGATGAGCAGCAGGCTCCATTTCCATACTCCATACTCCAGGATCCACAGGATCCACACTCCTCCAGCAGCCTGCGTTGTCCACCCGCGGCCTGGGCGCTATGTTGGATAGAGTAGCGGCTAGTTCTCGATATCTGCCTCATGCCCCCGTCTCACGGCCCACTGCTGCCGCCACCGCCATTCTGTGCCATTGCCATAGAAACGAGGGGCTGTGTGCATCAAGCAAATTGATTTCGATTCCGATCTCGAAAGGAAAGCAAGGGAGACATCTGTGGCAGTCTTCAGATTAATAAATAATGACTGACTCCATGGACTGTATTCGCGGAAATAAAAAAGGATGACATTTCACTAAGGAGCTTTACTCCATTGAAAAAGGGGCTGAGGTCCTTGATTGACTGCTGATTGCACCATTTTTCACCCTCAGAAAAATGGCTCCGATGATTAATATGAAATGTCACATTGCCATTATGTTTCAGCTTACAATGGAGACTGAAGGCAAGTAAGCCTGCGTTGTATGGCTGAGGCTTTATAATGTCTTAAGCTGGCAAAGGTTTTACTAAGAACTCTTCTGCCACCAAAGGGTATATGCTGGTATTGCAGCCTATCATGCAAGAGTCTGAGCTGAACAAGAACGCCAATGAGCCGCAGGCATTGAAAACAATAGTACTTTCAATGGAAGTGATATTAATGTTTGCTGATGGACTCAGCATTGTGCATAATGGCAGCGTACATTAAGGATGGATTATTGTTCGTGATTTGAGTAAATATTTATTTCATGAAAGAGTTATGCTAATGTGAATGATTATGACAATCAACATTAACAAGCACCAGTTTTTGTTTACCCTCCTGTCTCCCATAATTACAGTGTGATGTGTGTTTTGTTTGTGTGACTGTTTTGTGTGTGTGTGTGTGTGTGTGTGTGTGTGTGTGAGAGAGAGAGAATGTTCTGTTTTGTGTGTATGTGTATGTGTTGGGTGTATATGTGTGTGAGAGTGTAGGTACACGTGTGTGTATGTGTCTTTGCATGTGTGGTTGTCCATGTGTATGTTACCAACTGTGTGTGTTTGCTTGGCTTGTGGCAGCGTATGTGAGCACATGCCCAAATGAGGTAGGTCAGTCATTAGCGAGAAGGTAAAGCGGCCCCCGGGCAGAAGTAGCATTGTGATTCGCCTGCAGTGCTGTGGGGTGGCGAGAGGAAGAGTATGATGCCAGATTGTCTTCCTCGTCACCACCACTAAAACAGCCACCATTTAACACCAGCAACACACCCCGTCCTCTCAATATAACTGGCATCTACTCTTGCTGTATGACTGGTGTGTGCATGTGTTTACATGGTGCTAACCCTTAAAGGTGCCGTTACACCGGTGTGACGGCAATGTTGGGAAATGAACGTTCTAAAGAATATCTGGGTTCACTGAATTCAACCAGAGCCTTATAAAGGTATCTACAAAGGTATCTAATTCAACATAGAATTTTAGAACCTTGAATTGTTGCAGAACGGAATCTTATGTTAGAATGTTCAAAAACCCACACCTCCTATGAAATCTGTTATCTCTGTGCACACAGTGAAGTGAGCATAAGTATGACATGTGAGCTCTAAGGTAAACTCACTGGCGCCAAGCGTGTCCAGAGGTGTTCATCACTTTTAAGTATCCTCTTCCGGAAACACTTCTGTTTTGTTGTCTGAATTTTGTTTGAGTTGTGAATTTGCGGCGCGTTTCTGAAATATGTGTTGTGAGAATGTCAAATTGATGAAGATGTTTTCTTAAAGGCACACTATGCAGGGTTTTTTTTTAGCTTAATATGCAAGTTTTTTAGCTTAATTTACATTCATTTAACAGCTTCAGAGTCATTGGAATGGTTATTTGACTTTTTTCGGGTTGAATGGTGGCTGTCTCGCTTACCCCTAGCACCTGTGAGCGGAAAAACCACCCTTGCAACTGTGGGCCGGTGGGCCGACGGCCTCAGTGTCAGGAAGTATGAGTGCAGCAAATTGCTTTACTGCATTCAAATACACATACACGCCAGGCACCGGCTAGAAAAAGGTAGCGATGGAGTTTCTCGTTATGACAGAGCCAGCGAAAAAAAAGCAAAAATTGAGAAAACAGTAAGGAAATTGCCAATACTGCATAGTTTACCTTTAAGTAGCTTGTGTTTTGTCTATTTGCAAGTGTTTTGTCGATCTACATGTGTTATCATAAACTGCAGGTCGTTTGCACCTGTCGACCACCAATGAGGAGGGTGATGGTGTTATATGAAATGAAATTATTTTTTACTTGAATGACGATTGCTGGAGTACTAATGCCGCCCTGTGGCCACTGGCGGTATTGCGGAATGGCAAGAAATGCATTGCCAAGATCACAGCGTGTATTGAAGCTGACAGCATGTCAGTAAGACAACATTTTCATACCTTTAAGTGTTTTTTTCTTAAGTAATCACAGAAAAGTTATGAAATTATACTAAGAATGTTATCTGGTGACCTGGCAACGAGACTAAAACTAAGCTATTTTAGAACAACCCAAACAAGCCGTATCCAATGTCCTCCGAGCTCAGTTTAGCCAATTTCAGTACTATCCAGGTAGCCTGTCCCATTTTCATTTCACTGAGATAAAGACCCCTTCAATGTTCGTAAACATACAGAGCCAAGGTTGGGTGTGCAAGCAGCATGGGGGCAGAAACCTGCAGCTAATAGACCGGCATGTTGAGCTGTCAAGGTCTGCACTGTCATATTCACCCCAATCAACAAGGAGCGGGGATGACATTAGTTTCGAAACCGTTAGTGGCTGTGGTAATAACAATGCCTGCAAACATTAAAAAAAAAAAACTAAATAGGGAGATCCAAGGTCTAACAAGAGCCAAGGAGCAGGACCGGAGCACTCAATGCTTAAAGTGATTTTTATTTGTGCAAACTGACTAACGTTTCGACGCCCATGCGTCTTCTTCAGAGTCAAAACATGGGCGTCGAAACGTTAGTCAGTTTGCACGAATAACAATCTCTTTAAGCATTGAGTACTACGGTCCTGCTCCTTGGCTCTTGTTAGACCTTGGATCTTGGATTTTTGACTTCTGCGTCCTGTTCCGTGAGCACCAACCAGGCTGAAGCGCAAGTGACCCCCTTCTACAATAAAAAAAAAGAATGTGTACATTTATGTAAGGCAAAGGTAGGCCTAAATATCATTGTTTCATAATCAGTTTATAAAAGGTTAGATAAAGTAGGAAGTAGGCTAATGTTAGGAATCCCTGATGAATGTGATTTCTTAGGCTGGACCAATGATTTCAAAGTCGACACCCCTTACCATGCTAGGGTTGGAAACATTTCCCAATCTTGAGAGGCCAGACTCTAATCACAAAGTGAGTGGAGGTAGTTAAACTGGTTAAACCAGGCTACTATGTATTGTTTTACCAGGCAAATGTAAACATTTTAGCCATTGTAAGCAGAGAAACTGTATTATTACTTGACACAGCATTTGATTAGTCTGCCCAGTCCCCTCATATAAGAAACCGAACATAAAAACTGCTTGGGCTTGCTCTTCAAAATCTGGCCTGTGAAGTGTATTTTTCAGGCGCATGTAGAGAGATCAATAGCCTAACACTCTCTAATAGCCAGATAGAGCTGTGCTGTGGTTGTCTTATTTGTAGAAACTAGAAACCCTCGGCTGGTAGGCCTACATTGTTCAATGTAGGCTAGGCTACTTACAATGAAGTAGTCTCCTTCCAAAAAACCAACAGACCAAATAGGAGAGCAGAGGTTTGCTCTAAAATAATTTAGTTATAACCCACCCATCGGTGTCCAGAGTGAATGCGTGAGCCAGGCACTCCCGGTGACACTTCGACGAACAAGTGCATCCGTCACACAGTGCGGGGCTTAGCGGTCTGGAATCTGACATTCAACCCTCCAGACTCACGAGAGTGGTCTTATTAGTTTACTGCGGAAGCGGTAGTGTCCCATTGTCACCACATGGGGGCAGCATTGAGTTAGATAGCGTGCGCAGGGTGAGGCGGGGGAGCAGGTGGTTCGACTGAGACTGATGCTAACAGTTTGAGAAAGGCTCAAGCGGCTGCCACATCCGCTAAGAATTCTCAGCCCACATGAAGCTACAAACTTAATATTTCTCAAGATGCCACCCCATCACAACGTTGGCGTGACTTGAAAATAGGTTTAAAAAGGACTGCTCCTTCTTTCTTTGCCGAAGTAGAGGCCTTGGCAACATGCAGCTGCGACTGTGGAGGGATTGTAGGCTACTCTGGCTCAGTAGAGGTAAAATACCTGCTCTTAAAGTCCCACTAGCGACTTGCCAAATTTAAGACCTTGTGCCAAATGCCATCTGTGACTGTGTCTGCAAGATCTTTATCACCTTCTCTCTCCACTCCACTGCTTTCCCCTGCCACTTAGTGAACTCAGACCTGTCCAGGGTGTTCCCCTGACTTATGTGTGTAATTATTTGGCCCCCTGCTGGATGCTACCTCACCCCTTAGTTCATTGGAGTCAGGAGAAGCCCTTGCATGAGCAGCTTCCTGACTGACTTCAGCAAGTCTCCAGTGGTGTGTGTGTGTGTTGGGGGGTGTATGCAAGTGTTTGCTACTGCTGAGCATCCCATCTCAAAAGTGCCTTACAGGGTGATTAAGGAGATGTCAGAAGGGGAGATGATTGATGCGCTGTCGACAAACGCTCTGGACCGAAACCTGGCACCAACCCTCTCACTCATTAGCACTCCATCAGCTACCTCATCTCTCTCTCTCTCTCTCTCTCTCTCTCTCTCTCTCTCTCTCTCTCTCTCTCTCCCCTCTTTCTCTCTGTCTCTCTCTGACACGTTCAGATGAGGCTGCTGCCTTGCTGGAGGAGATAGTATCACTGACACAAAGATGCTTTCCATCACTGATTGTTTTTCGCTCCTGCACAGAGAAGAAATGAAAAGAAAAAAAAGATCTGAGAGGTTTGTTTTTGTGCAGCCCGCTCCGTGCTGCTCTCCTGTTTGTCTGTATTTCAAAGAGAGAGAGGTTGAAAGGCACAGAGGGGCTTGGGAACAAGTACGACGGGATATGGATATGCATGGAGGGGTGAAACCAGAGAGAGAAAGATAGGGGGAGAGAGAGAGATAGAAAAGATAGAAAGATAAAAATGAGATGGAAAAAGAGAGGAGGAGAAAAAGAGAGTGACAGAAAAACAAAAGAGAGAAATAGAGAGAGGGAGAGATGGGTAGAAAAAGAGGGAGAGAGAAAGAGATAGGGTAAGAGAGAGAGAAACAGAGAGGGAGGGAATAGGGAGCAGGAGAGCCAATGTGCAGCTCTGCATCCTCAGTGAGGGGGAACAGAGGAGGGAGGGGGGAGAAGTGCGGAGTGAGGGAGAGCCTGTGATTAAGAGAGAGAGAGAGAGAGAGAGAAAGAGAGAGCACTCGCAGTCTTTCTCCCTCTCTCCTCCACAGTTGAGTGGCGTGCAGTGCCGCTGGGTTGGTGCTCTTTCTCTCGGTGCTCGCATCCAGCATCCAGCGTCGCTGGCTCCCTGCTGAAAAACGCTGTGGCTCTATCACTCGCTCTCTCTCTCTCTCTCTCCCTCTCTCTCTCTCTCTCTCTTACTCGTCTCTTTCATTCAAACAAACGCGCGCACACACACACACACACTCAGAGGGCAGTGAGTCAAGGGAGTGTCGGAACGTGGGTCCTGTGCGTCGGGTCCGGTGCATCCAGCGTTCGAGAGGCATCCCGCTGTGCATCCCTGCGTGCGTCTGTGTGTGAGGAGGTGAGGGGAGGAAGCTGGCGGTGAGGAGGTGAGTGAGGAGGAGCGAGGAGGCCCCGGTGGCGGCGGCGGCAGCGGCATCATCAGCGGCAGACGTCATGAGCGTGCCCCTGCTGAAGATCGGCGCGGTGCTCAGCACCATGGCCATGGTCACCAACTGGATGTCCCAGACCCTGCCCTCTCTAGTCGGGCTCAACGGCACTACCATCTCCCGTGGGGGCACGTCCGAGAGGATCGTCAGTGTGCGTAACGTTTCTAGTTTCATTAATCCTTCTCTGCTGTGGGCACTCAGTTGGCATAGATCTCTCTCTCTCTCTCGCTCACTCTGTCCTTTTCTATCTGTGGTAAAACAGGCAGATTGCTCTTTTCTCTTCTGTCTGTGAATAACTGGTTCACCTCCCCTCTCTTCTCTCTTTGGCAAAATTGGCGTAGCTCTCTTCCTTTCGGTCTGTGGCATTCCGGCCTTCAGTGTTCCATCTGTGTAACGTTTGGCATCTCTCTCTTGTGTCTCCTGTCTTTTATCTGGCAAGAAAAGGTGCCTCTGTTTCTGTGCTCTGTCTGTGTGTGAAGCTGGCTGAGGGCAGGAGCAGGTGTGCTGGCTGAGAGGGTGGGAGCAGAGCGAGGAGAGAAGGTGACACTCTGAAGTGAAAGCAGTCTGAGTGCCCTTAGAAGTGTGCATGGCTCTGAGTGCCCTTAGAAGTGTGCATGGCTCTGAGTGCCCTTAGAAGTGTGCATGGCTTTGTTGGAGTGCATTTCAGCAGAGAGAGAGGCGGGGGTGTGTGTGTGGGGGCATGGGTTAGGAGGTGCGGTGGGGAGAATGGCAAATCAAAAGTGCCCCAATCCTTCAGACGTGCTGGTGAGGAATGTCTCAGTGGTTGTTTTCTGCTCAAGACCACAAATAGAATTCACTGTTGTCTTCAGCGATCTTCAAAGAGACAGCGAGGGAGAGAGAGAGATAGAGAGAGAGATAGGGGGAAGATGGTAGCAGCATTTTGGGAAGGGTAGAGGAGGGAGTGAATTAAGGGGGGGCGCAGTGAAGGATTTTCTGACTGAGGTAGAGATGGAGGAGTCAGGAGCTCACAGTCCCACAGGAGCGCAACTCAGGATCTTCTGAGCGGGGTGGTATGGCGTCGTCTGATCCTCTGAAAGGAGCTCAGTCTGGGACTATAGCAGCTTGGGAAGTTGCTCGTGATGAGGCGGTTCTGTCTGAATGCTGACCAGATCGGGCTCTGGCCTGGCCCACACCTGTACCGTAATGAGCCACTAGCTGCCAGAGAGTCTCCTTTCAGAGGATCAGACGACGCCATACCACCCAGCTCAGAAGATCCTGAGAGGAACTCCTTCCATTGTACAGTGCCCAAAAAATAAGCTATATTGTGGTTTCCTAAATAAAAAGAAATGAGGCACACAAGGGCTAGTGGTTATTTTCTTAAAAGGGTCTTACGTGCATGGCAGGTTGCAATCTCATCATTCTGAAGATTGGCTGGTGTGTGTGTGTGTGTGAGAGAGAGAGAGAGAGACAGGAGAGTCTCTGACAGAGAGAGAGAAAGAGGGAGAGAGAGACTGTGAGAGAGTGACAGAAGAAAAGAGAGCGTGTGTGAGAGAGAGAAAGTGATAGAGAGAGAGAGAGAGAGGGTGAGAGAGATAGATAGAGACTGAGAGAGACTGTGAGGTGATGGCTTTGGCATTTGCTGGTTCATTAATAGTGAGCGATAGCTTTATCCTGGGTGCATTTCCCAGGCATCTGCCCCTCTATAAAGCACCCGGCCCTGTGAAGACACTAGTTTGAGCGCAGGGCCGGGCCTCCATCTGGACGGGGGATGGAGCCGAGCATGTCTGCGGTTGGAGGTTGATGGCCATCTGGTTCTATTAGTCCCCACAGAGCCACATGGTCCAGCACTTTAGCGCCCAACCGAAATCGCCCCGGCGACTGCTCGCAGCAAGCCGCGCTCCAATGAGCTGCTGTATTCGTGACTACAAACTCTTTTTTTCCCTCTCTGACAGATAGAGTCCACCCCTACACACACACTCTCTCTCTCTCTCTCTCTCTCTCTCACACACACACACACACACACACACACACACACACACACAGCTACTCATTCATGCTAATCATAGTTTATGTCACGATCTGTGACCATATGATCTGTGACATCAGTGACATTTAAGTCTGGCAGCCGTCGGATGGGATTATGATTTGTCCAGTGAGTTGGTCCACTCCATATCAACTGGATCGGGCCGTCGTATGGATATGTGTGGGCTTATTGACCTCATGTGTGAGTAAGCACTTAGGCACAAGTGGTGTGAGTGGGATGGGCGTTTGGAGGTGATGTACCAGCACTACACAATAGGATGGTAGTGGCTAATATAGGCATGAGTGTGTATACAAGTGTGTATTTGTGTGTGATTTTGTGTGAGTAAGTGTGTACATTTGACTGTGTGTGTGTGTGTGTGTGTATGTGTGTGTGAGAGAAAGAGAGTTACTCTGAGTGTGTGTGTGTGTGTGTGTGTGAGAGACAGAGTTACTCTGAGTGTGTGTGTGTGTGTTGTGTATGTGAGAGAGAGAGAAAAAGATAGTTACTCTGAGTGTGTGTGTGTGTGTGAGAGAGAGAGAGAGAGAGAGAGAGTTACTCTGAGTGAGTTTGTGTGTGTGTGAGTGTGTGGTTATAGAGGCTGCCCATAGTGGATATTCAATTCTATGCTCCTGCTTTTC